>NC_084567.2:41172500-41240000 GCF_033978685.3 Nerophis lumbriciformis
TGGGCTGGACTCTCACTATTATGTTAGATCCACTATGGACTGGACTCTCACACTATTATGTTAGATCCACTATGGACTGGACTCTCACTATTATGTTAGATCCACTATGGACTGGACTCTCACACTATTATGTTAGATCCACTATGGACTGGACTCTCACTATTATGTTAGATCCACTGTGGACTGGACTCTCACAATTATGTTAGATCCACTATGGACTGAACTCTCACACTTTCATGTTAGATCCACTATGGACTGGACTCTCACACTATTATGTTAGATCCACTATGGACTGGACTCTCACACTATTATGTTAGATCCACTATGGACTGGACTCTCACTATTATGTTAGATCCACTATGGACTGGACTCTAACACTTTTATGTTAGATCCACTACGGACTGGACTCTCACTATTATGTTAGATCCACTATGGACTGGACTCTCGCTATTATGTTGGATCCACTATGGACTGGACTCTCACTATTATGTTAGATTCACTATGGACTGGACTCTCACACTATTATGTTAGATCCACTATGGACTGGACTCTCACTATTATGTCACCCAAGGAACTAAAACATACCTGTGTAGTGAGTTTATATTATTCACCCAAGGAACTAAAACATACCGGTGTAGTGAGTTTACATTATTCACCCAAGGAACTAAAACATACCGGTTTAGTGAGTTTACATTATTCACCCAAGGAAATAAAACATACCGGTGTAGTGAGTATACATTATTCACCCAAGGAACTAAAACATACCGGTGTAGTGAGTTTACATTATTCACCCAAGGAACTAAAACATACCTATGTAGTGAGTTTACATTATTCACCCAAGGAACTAAAACATACCGGTGTAGTGAGTTTACATTAATCACCCAAGGAACTAAAACATACCGGTGTAGTGAGTTTACATTATTCACCCAAGGAACTAAAACATACCGGTGTAGTGAGTTTACATTATTCACCCAAGGAACTAAAACATACCGGTGTAGTGAGTTTGCATTATTCACCCAAGGAACTAAAACATACCGGTGTAGTGAGTTTACATTATTCACCCAAGGAACTAAAACATACCGGTGTAGTGAGTTTACATTATTCACCCAAGGAACTAAAACATAGCGGTGTAGTGAATTTACATTATTCACCCAAGGAACTAAAACATACCGGTGTAGTGAGTTTACATTATTCACCCAAGGAACTAAAACATACCGGTGTAGTGAGTTTACATTATTCACCCAAGGAACTAAAACATACCGGTGTAGTGAGTTTACATTAATCACCCAAGGAACTAAAACATACCAGTGTAGTGAGTTTATATTATTCACCCAAGGAACTAAAACATACCGGTGTAGTGAGTTTACATTATTCACCTAAGGAACTAAAACATACCGGTTTAGTGAATTTACATTATTCACCCAAGGAACTAAAACATACCGGTGTAGTGAGTTTACATTATTCACCCAAGGAACTAAAACATACCGGTGTAGTGAGTTTACATTATTCACCCAAGGAACTAAAACATACCTGTGTAGTGAGTTTACATTATTCACCCAAGGAACTAAAATATACCGGTGTAGTGAGTTTACATTATTCACCCAAGGAACTAAAACATACCTTTGTAGTGAGTTTATATTATTAACCCAAGGAACTAAAACATACCGGTGTAGTGAGTTTACATTATTCACCCAAGGAACTAAAACATACCGGTGTAGTGAGTTTACATTATTCACCCAAGGAACTAAAACATACATGTGTAGTGAGTTTCTATTATTCACCCAAGGAACTAAAACATACCGGTGTAGTGAGTTTACATTATTCATCCAAGGAACTAAATCATACCGGTGTAGTGAGTTTACATTATTCACCCAAGGAACTAAAACATACCGGTGTAGTGAGTTTACATTATTCACCCAAGGAACTAAAACATACCGGTGTAGTGAATTTACATTATTCACCCAAGGAACTAAAACATACCGGTGTAGTGAGTTTACATTATTCACCCAAGGAACTAAAACATACCGGTGTAGTGAGTTTACATTATTCACCCAAGGAACTAAAACATACCGGTGTAGTGAGTTTACATTAATCACCCAAGGAACTAAAACATACCGGTGTAGTGAGTTTATATTATTCACCCAAGGAACTAAAACATACCGGTGTAGTGAGTTTACATTATTCACCTAAGGAACTAAAACATACCGGTTTAGTGAATTTACATTATTCACCCAAGGAACTAAAACATACCGGTGTAGTGAGTTTACATTATTCACCCAAGGAACTAAAACATACCGGTGTAGTGAGTTTACATTATTCACCCAAGGAACTAAAACATACCTATGTAGTGAGTTTACATTATTCACCCAAGGAACTAAAACATACCGGTGTAGTGAGTTTACATTAATCACCCAAGGAACTAAAACATACCGGTGTAGTGAGTTTACATTATTCACCCAAGGAACTAAAACATACCGGTGTAGTGAGTTTACATTATTCACCCAAGGAACTAAAACATACCGGTGTAGTGAGTTTACATTATTCACCCAAGGAACTAAAACATACCGGTGTAGTGAGTTTACATTATTCACCCAAGGAACTAAAACATACCGGTGTAGTGAGTTTACATTACTCACCCAAGGAACTAAAACATACCGGTGTAGTGAATTTACATTAATCACCCAAGGAACTAAAACATACCGGTGTAGTGAGTTTACATTATTCACCCAAGGAACTAAAACATACCGGTGTAGTGAGTTTACATTATTCACCCAAGGAACTAAAACATACCGGTGTAGTGAGTTTACATTAATCACCCAAGGAACTAAAACACACCAGTGTAGTGAGTTTATATTATTCACCCAAGGAACTAAAACATACCGGTGTAGTGAGTTTACATTATTCACCTAAGGAACTAAAACATACCGGTTTAGTGAATTTACATTATTCACCCAAGGAACTAAAACATACCGGTGTAGTGAGTTTACATTATTCACCCAAGGAACTAAAACATACCGGTGTAGTGAGTTTACATTATTCACCCAAGGAACTAAAACATACCTGTGTAGTGAGTTTACATTATTCACCCAAGGAACTAAAACATACCGGTGTAGTGAGTTTACATTATTCACCCAAGGAACTAAAACATACCGGTGTAGTGAGTTTACATTATTCACCCAAGGAACTAAAACATACCGGTGTAGTGAATTTACATTATTCACCCAAGGAACTAAAACATACCGGTGTAGTGGGTTTACATTATTCACCCAAGGAACTAAAACATACCGGTATAGTGAGTTTATATCATTCACCCAAGGAACTAAAACATACCGGTGTAGTGAGTTTACATTATTCACCCAAGGAACTAAAACATACCGGTGTAGTGAGTTTACATTATTCACCCAAGGAACTAAAACATACCGGTGTAGTGAGTTTACATTATTCACCCAAGGAACTAAAACATACCGGTATAGTGAGTTTACATTATTCACCCAAGGAACTAAAACATACCGGTGTAGTGAGTTTACATTATTCACCCAAGGAACTAAAACATACCTATGTAGTGAGTTTACATTATTCACCCAAGGAACTAAAACATACCGGTGTAGTGAGTTTACATTAATCACCCAAGGAACTAAAACATACCGGTGTAGTGAGTTTACATTATTCACCCAAGGAACTAAAACATACCGGTGTAGTGAGTTTACATTATTCACCCAAGGAACTAAAACATACCGGTGTAGTGAGTTTACATTATTCACCCAAGGAACTAAAACATACCGGTGTAGTGAGTTTACATTATTCACCCAAGGAACTAAAACATACCGGTGTAGTGAGTTTACATTATTCACCCAAGGAACTAAAACATACCGGTGTAGTGAATTTACATTAATCACCCAAGGAACTAAAACATACCGGTGTAGTGAGTTTACATTATTCACCCAAGGAACTAAAACATACCGGTGTAGTGAGTTTACATTATTCACCCAAGGAACTAAAACATACCGGTGTAGTGAGTTTACATTAATCACCCAAGGAACTAAAACACACCAGTGTAGTGAGTTTATATTATTCACCCAAGGAACTAAAACATACCGGTGTAGTGAGTTTACATTATTCACCTAAGGAACTAAAACATACCGGTTTAGTGAATTTACATTATTCACCCAAGGAACTAAAACATACCGGTGTAGTGAGTTTACATTATTCACCCAAGGAACTAAAACATACCGGTGTAGTGAGTTTACATTATTCACCCAAGGAACTAAAACATACCTGTGTAGTGAGTTTACATTATTCACCCAAGGAACTAAAACATACCGGTGTAGTGAGTTTACATTATTCACCCAAGGAACTAAAACATACCGGTGTAGTGAGTTTACATTATTCACCCAAGGAACTAAAACATACCGGTGTAGTGAGTTTACATTATTCACCCAAGGAACTAAAACATACCGGTGTAGTGAATTTACATTATTCACCCAAGGAACTAAAACATACCGGTGTAGTGGGTTTACATTATTCACCCAAGGAACTAAAACATACCGGTATAGTGAGTTTATATCATTCACCCAAGGAACTAAAACATACCGGTGTAGTGAGTTTACATTATTCACCCAAGGAACTAAAACATACCGGTGTAGTGAGTTTACATTATTCACCCAAGGAACTAAAACATACCGGTGTAGTGAGTTTACATTATTCACCCAAGGAACTAAAACATACCGGTATAGTGAGTTTACATTATTCACCCAAGGAACTAAAACATACCGGTGTAGTGAGTTTACATTATTCACCCAAGGAACTAAAACATACCGGTGTAGTGAGTTTACATTATTCACCCAAGGAACTAAAACATACCGGTGTAGTGAGTTTACATTATTCACCCAAGGAACTAAAACATACCGGTGTAGTGAGTTTATATTATTCACCCAAGGAACTAAAACATACCGGTGTAGTGAGTTTACATTATTCACCCAAGGAACTAAAACATACCGGTGTAGTGAGTTTACATTATTCACCCAAGGAACTAAAACATACCGGTGTAGTGAGTTTATATTATTCACCCAAGGAACTAAAACATACCGGTGTAGTGAGTTTACATTATTCACCCAAGGAACTAAAACATACCGGTGTAGTGAGTTTACATTATTCACCCAAGGAATTAAAACATACCGGTGTAGTGAGTTCATAGTATTCACCCAAGGAACTAAAACATACCGGTGTAGTGAGTTTACATTATTCACCCAAGGAACTAAAACATACCGGTGTAGTGAGTTTACATTAATCACCCAAGGAACTAAAACATACCGGTGTAGTGAGTTTACATTATTCACCCAAGGAACTAAAACATACCGGTGTAGTGAGTTTACATTATTCACCCAAGGAACTAAAACATACCGGTGTAGTGAGTTTACATTATTCACCCAAGGAACTAAAACATACCGGTGTAGTGAGTTTACATTATTCACCCAAGGAACTAAAACATACCGGTATAGTGAGTTTACATTATTCACCCAAGGAACTAAAACATACCGGTGTAGTGAGTTTACATTATTCACCCAAGGAACTAAAACATACCGGTGTAGTGAGTTTACATTATTCACCCAAGGAACTAAAACATACCGGTGTAGTGAGTTTACATTATTCACCCAAGGAACTAGAACATACCGGTGTAGTGAGTTTACATTATTCACCCAAGGAACTAAAACATACCGGTGTATTGAGTTTACATTATTCACCCAAGGAACTAAAACATACCGGTGTAGTGAGTTTACATTATTCACCCAAGGAACTAAAACATACCGGTGTAGTGAGTTTACATTATTCACCCAAGGAACTAAGACATACCGGTGTAGTGAGTTTACATTATTCACCCAAGGAACTAAAACATACCGGTGTAGTGAGTTTACATTATTCACCCAAGGAACTAAAACATACCGGTGTAGTGAGTTTACATTATTCACCCAAGGAACTAAAACATACCGGTGTAGTGAGTTTACATTATTCACGCAAGGTACTAAAACATACCGGTGTAGTGAGTTTACATTATTCACCCAAGGAACTAAAACATACCGGTGTAGTGAGTTTACATTATTCACCCAAGGAACTAAAACATACCGGTGTAGTGAGTTTACATTATTCACCCAAGGAACTAAAACATACCGGTGTAGTGAGTTTACATTATTCACCTAAGGAACTAAAACATGCCGGTTTAGTGAATTTACATTATTCACCCAAGGAACTAAAACATACCGGTGTAGTGAGTTTACATTATTCACCTAAGGAACTAAAACATACCGGTGTAGTGAGTTTACATTATTCACCCAAGGAACTAAAACATACCGGTGTAGTGAGTTTACATTATTCACCCAAGGAACTAAAACATACCGGTGTAGTGAGTTTACATTATTCACCCAAGGAACTAAAACATACCGGTGTAGTGAGTTTACATTATTCACCCAAGGAACTAAAACATACCGGTGTAGTGAGTTCATTGTATACACCCAAGGAACTAAAACATACCGGTGTAGTGAGTTTACATTATTCACCCAAGGAACTAAAACATACCGGTGTACTTGGTTTACATTATTCACCTAAGGAACTAAAACATACCGGTTTAGTGAATTTACATTATTCACCCAAGGAACTAAAACATACCGGTGTAGCGAGTTTACATTATTCACCCAAGGAACTAAAACATACCGGTGTAGTGAGTTTACATTATTCACCCAAGGAACTAAAACATACCGGTGTAGTGAGTTTACATTATTCACCCAAGGAACTAAAACATACCGGTGTAGTGAGTTTACATTATTCACCCAAGGAACTAAAACATACCGGTGTAGTGAGTTTACATTATTCACCCAAGGAACTAAAACATACCGGTGTAGTGAGTTTACATTATTCACCCAAGGAACTAAAACATACCGGTGTAGTGAGTTTACATTATTCACCCAAGGAACTAAAACATACCGGTGTAGTGAGTTTACATTATTCACCCAAGGAACTAAAACATACCGTTGTAGTGAGTTTACATTATTCACCCAAGGAACTAAAACATACCGGTGTAGTGAGTTTACATTATTCACCCAAGGAACTAAAACATACCGGTGTAGTGAGTTTACATTATTCACCCAAGGAACTAAAACATACCGGTGTAGTGAGTTTACATTATTCACCCAAGTAACTAAAACATACCGGTGTAGTGAGTTTACATTATTCACCCAAGGAACTAAAACATACCGTTGTAGTGAGTTTACATTATTCACCCAAGGAACTAAAACATACCGGTGTAGTGAGTTTACATTATTCACCCAAGGAACTAAAACATACCGGTGTAGTGAGTTTACCATCTTCCTTGCATTGTGTGTTTGTTGTTGGTCATTTAGCCACCCATTGTCTCAATAAGACACAAACCTCAAAAGTCCCATTTCCTGGCCATGTGAGCGAGACTAAGTGGTATTTGTGTGGGTTTGGGCTTATTACATCAACATGCTCTCACAAAATGCAACTTGAATTGTTTGTTTGTGTTTGTGGGTTCTCTGTGTGGGTTCACTCAAAGTGTCCTGTTACTGCTGCTTAGTTGCCTCTAATCTTTTTTTACTTATTTTGAAAAAAACAAAACAAAAAAGGAACACTCATTAAAGCGGACCAGATGGCTTCAGAGTCGTATTCACACAGCTTGTGTTTACAAACAGACACTTGAGGTGAACTGACTTAGTAGACAATGTGGGTTCTGTCTTGCAGGATCTTAAAGCTTGTACACATACTAAGCTGCTGGTACACTCTTATGTTCATTAGTCACACACATCTTATGTTCATTAGTCACACACATATCCCACATTGCTCTTTTTTATATGCAATTTACCAACTGTGCTTTCATTTTTGAACTCACGATGCATGCATCCAAACAATAAACAATGGGTGTAAAACACAGAATGTGGACATGCATTGAGCAATTATTAGTATTGAGGAAAGAAACATGATTATTGTCAATTTCCCACTATTAAAAACAGTGTAAACAAAACAAACGCCATGGGTGGATCTACACCTGACATCCACTGTAATGGATGTCAGGTGTAGCAAACAGCATCCTCAGGGACTCATCCCACCCAGGTCACCACTGGCTTGAACTCTTGCCCTCAGGGAGGCGCTATAAGACATCAAAGCAAGGACAAATAGATAATAGAAAAACAGTTTCTATCCTCGAGCTGTTATTGCCATAAACTCTGCACGTACCTGAACACTCACCACTTTATTAACTTGCTTACCTTTGATAGAGATCTACTGTGCAATATGTTTTTGATATTTCATTATGTTTTTAAATTTTAAATTGTTTTATTATTGCTTATTGTCTTAATACTATTTTATGTAGGTTGTTTTAAAAGCACTGAGCTGGATTGCTGTCCAATTTCGTTGTTTCCATACAATGACAATAAAGGTATTGTCATGACTCGGTCCTGGGTGTTTGCTTTTCCGGGATGCAACGGAAAGTTGGCTCGGGCGAGACGGGAATGTAAGTACATTTTTATTCAAACACTATAACTACAAAAAAAAGGAAGTAAACAAAAGGCGCGCACAATGGTGGGGAACAAACTATGAAACCAAAAAGACTATAAACATGGAACAAAAACTTACTTTGGCATGGGACATGAAGCAGGATCTAAGAGGATGAAGAGTGTGTAGAGCATAATTGTGGGATGTTGTCAGAACGACAAACTGAAAACAATGAACTTAAATACTATAGACATGATTAGTGAAAGCAGGTGCGTGACTCAAAACGTGAAACTGGTGCGTGACGTGACAGGTGAAAACTAATGGTTGCTATGGTGACAAAACAAAAGTGCACAAAAAGTCCAAAAACAAAACCGAACATGACTGAAACAAAAACATGATCACACAGACATGACAGGTATTCTGATTCCGATACCAAGTACAGGAGCGTATCTAGTCAATACTACTATGATTACATCGATATTTTTTATCGTCACAAAATCTTTTTTCCTTTTAAAAAAAAAAAATCGTATTATGTTTATAAAGTCAGTAAATACGTCCCTGGACACATGAGGACTTTGAATATGACCAATGTATGATCCTGTAACTACTTGGTATCACATCCATACCTAAATGTGTGGTATCATCCAAAACTAATGTAAAGTATCAAAGAAGAGAAGAAAAAGTGATTATTACATTTTAACAGAAGTGTAGATAGAACATGTTGAAACGGAAAATAAGCAGATATTAACAGTAAATAAACAAATAATAGTTTTTACTCTGCAGCATCGCGTGGACATCGGGGGCGGTACCTCTGGATTGGCAGACCGGGGTGGTGGTTCCTCTCTTTAAGAAGGGGAACCGGAGGGTGTGTTCTAACTATCGTGGGATCACACTCCTCAGCCTTCCCGGTAAGGTCTATTTAGGTGTACTGGAGAGGAGGCTACGCCGGATAGTCGAACCTCGGATTCAGGAGGAACAGTGTGGTTTTGGTCCTGGTCGTGGAACTGTGGACCAGCTTTATACTCTCGGCAGGGTCCTTGAGGGTGCATGGGAGTTTGCCCAACCAGTCTACATGTGTTTTGTGGACTTGGAGAAGGCATTTGACCGTGTCCCTCGGGAAGTCCTGTGGGGAGTGCTCAGAGAGTATGGGGTATCGGACTGTCTGATTGTGGCAGTCCGCTCCCTGTATGCTCAGTGCCAGAGCTTGGTCCGCATTGCCGGCAGTAAGTCGGACACGTTTCCAGTGAGGGTTGGACTCCGCCAAGGCTGCCCTTTGTCACCCATTCTGTTCATAACTTTTATGGACAGAATTTCTAGGCACAGTCAAGGCGTTGAGGGGATCTGGTTTGGTGGCTGCAGGATTAGGTCTCTGCTTTTTGCAGATGATGTGGTCCTGATGGCTTCATCTGGCCAGGACCTTCAGCTCTCACTGGATCGGTTCGCAGCCGAGTGTGAAGCGACTGGGATGAGAATCAGCACCTCCAAATCCGAGTCCATGGTTCTCGCCCGGAAAAGGGTGGAGTGCCATCTCCGGGTTGGGGAGGAGATCTTGCCCCAAGTGGAGGAGTTCAAGTACCTCGGAGTCTTGTTCACGAGTGAGGGAAGAGTGAATCGTGAGATCGACAGGCGGATCGGTGCGGCGTCTTCAGTAATGCGGACGCTGTATCGGTCCGTTGTGGTGAAGAAGGAGCTGAGCCGGAAGGCAAAGCTCTCAATTTACCGGTCGATCTACGTTCCCATCCTCACCTATGGTCATGAGCTTTGGGTTATGACTGAAAGGACAAGATCACGGGTACAAGCGGCCGAAATGAGTTTCCTCCGCCGGGTGGCGGGTCTCTCCCTTAGAGATAGGGTGAGAAGCTCTGCCATCCGGGAGGAGCTCAAAGTAAAGCCGCTGCTCCTCCACATCGAGAGGAGCCAGATGAGGTGGTTCGGGCATCTGGTCAGGATGCCACCCGAACGCCTCCCGAGGGAGGAGTTTAGGGCACGTCCGACCGGTAGGAGGCCGCGGGGAAGACCCAGGACACGTTGGGAAGACTATGTCTCCCGGCTGGCCTGGGAACGCCTCGGGGTTCCACAGGAAGAGCTGGACGAAGTGGCTGGGGAGAGGGAAGTCTGGGCTTCCCTGCTTAGGCTGCTGCCCCCGCGACCCGACCTCGGATAAGCGGAAGAAGATGGATGGATGGATGGATGGATAGTTTTTACAGTTTGTCCTTTATAATGTGTACAAAATAATAGGTGTATAAATGACACAATATGTTACTGCATACGACTAATTAGGAGTCTTTGTTTGTTTACTTACTACTAAAAGACAAGTTGTCTAGTATGTTCACTATTTTATTTAAGCACTAAATTATAATAATAAACATATGTTTCATGTACCCTCAGATTTTTTTTTCAAATAAAGTCCCCTTTATTTAAAAAAGTATCGAAAGGTATGGAAATACATTTTGGTACCGGGACAACCCTCCAACAGATGACTGTCACTGATATCTTCAGTACTTTCAGTAAAAGTTCAGTAATGGCAGACAAGGTTCCACTGGACTGTTCTCTAATCTGATTGACATTTTCTAACTACAAGGTCACATTTTTTAAGCTTTATTTTGGACAGGACCTTTATTTAGTTAAGAACAAAGACCACGATGTCTTCAGTTCTCCGCCTGCAGCTTTTGTACCGTCTGTACCTGCTCCAACCGGCTCCATTACCCCACTGCGGAAACATTCCAATACTGATCAAATTTTGGAAAAAAAATGCCGAGGGTAAACATGCACTTTCTGCATATTTTTGTGATGACATGGACACAAACTGCAGCAGTAACATTTGCAGTCAGCTGGTGCCATGTTTGAAGAGGAATATGTCACTAATGACACTGAGTTTGTTAAGTACCGTATTTTCCGCACTATAAGGCGCACCTAAAAACCACACATTTTCTCAAAAGCTGACAGTGCGCCTTATAACCCGGTGCGCTTTATATATGGATAAATATTAAGATTCATTTTCATAAAGTTTCGGTCTCGTAACTACGGTAAACAGCCGCCATCTTTTTTCCCGGTAGAACAGGAAGCGCTTCTTCTTCTACGCAAGCAACCGCCAAGGTAAGCACCCGCCCCCATAGAACAGGAAGCGCTTCTTCTTCTACTGTAAGCAACCACCCGCCCGCGTAGAAGAAGAAAAAGCGCGCGGATATCACCGTACGTTTCATTTCCTTTGTGTGTTTACATCTGTAAAGACCACAAAATGGCTCCTACTAAGCGACAGGGATCCGGTTCATGAAAAGACGCAATCTCTCCATCCGCACACGGATTACTATTTCACAGCAACTAATATTCCTGTGAACCGCACTGTGGATACAACGGGAGCACGTACGGTGAATATTCGCACCACAGGGAATGAGAAGTCATCCTTCACTGTGGTTCTAGCTTGCCATGCTAATGGCCAGAAACTTCCACCCATGGTGATATTCAAAAGGAAGACCTTGCCAAAAGAGACCTTTCCAGCCGGCGTCATCATAAAAGCTAACTCGAAGGGATGGATGGATGAAGAAAAGATGAGCGAGTGGTTAAGGTAAGTTTACGCGAAGAGGCCGGGTGGCTTTTTTCACGCAGCTCCGTCCATGTTGATATACGACTCCATGCGCGCCCACATCACGCTGGTTTTTAATATATTATTAAAGTTTGACTGACCTATTTGACTGTTTTTTTGACATTCCTTTAGCGCAGTTAGATGCGGCTTACAACACGGGGCGGCTTATAGGTGGACAAAGTTTTGAAATATGCCGTTCATTGAAGGCGCGGCTTATAACCCAGGGCGCCTTATGGTGCGGAAAATACGGTATGCTGCATGTCACTGAATCAAAATGATCTACTTTTAAGCCAACACCTATCATATGTTGTCAATAGTGGTTTGAGAGAACATGTTTAATAAACACATGTATATGTTTGTCACCTTTCTTTCAGGGCTTGGTAAAAGGATAGGACTCAGATGCAGAGTAGGGAACTTAGACAGGCTTTTATTTTGACAGCTTCCTTTTCACCTCCAAAGTCAAGGATTACAATATCTATTTTATCCAAAAACTAACCGGCAAAAAAGGTTCCAAAAAAATAGGAACAACCAAAATTCGCTCCGAACGAAGGAAAACACAAAAGCAAAGACGAACTATAATTAATATATGCTATAAAATGTATAAACAAAAAAACGCTCCAACAGGAGGAAGAAACAACAACTATGAAAAATTCTATACTATCTAATCTAATAAAGTACCATATTTTCCGCACCATAAGCCGCCCTGGGTTATAAGCCGCGCCTTCAATGAACGGCATATTTCAAAACTTTGTCCACCTATAAGCCGCCCCGTGTTATAAGCCGCATCTAACTGCGCTAAAGGAATGTCAAAAAAACAGTCAGATAGGTCAGTCAAACTTTAATAATATATTAAAAACCAGCGTGATGTGGGCGCGCATGGAGTCGTATATCAACATGGACGGAGCTGCGTGAAAAAAGCCACCCGGCCTCTTCGCGTAAACATACCTTAACCACTCGCTCATCTTTTCTTCATCCATCCCTTCGAGTTAGCTTTTATGATGACACCGGCTGGAAAGGTCTCTTTTGGCAAGGTCTTCCTTTTGAATATCACCATGGGTGGAAGTTTCTGGCCATTAGCATGGCAAGCTAGAACCACAGTGAAGGATGACTTCTCATTCCCTGTGGTGCGAATATTCACCGTACGTGCTCCCGTTGTATCCACAGTGCGGTTCACAGGAATATCAAAAGTCAGTGGAACCTCGTCCATGTTGATAATGTTCTCTGGCCGGATCTTTTTTTCAGCTATCTTGTTTTTACAATATGCACGGAAAGTAGCCAGCTTTTCTTGAAAGTCTTTAGGCAGTTGCTGTGAAATAGTAGTCCGTGTGCGGATGGAGAGATTGCGTCTTTTCATGAACCGGATCCCTGTCGCTTAGTAGGAGCCATTTTGTGGTCTTTACAGATGTAAACACACAAAGGAAATGAAACGTAATATTCGCGCACTTCTTCTTCTTCTACGCGGGCGGGTGGTTGCTTACAGTAGAAGAAGAAGCACTTCCTGTTCTATGGGGGCGGGTGCTTACCTTGGCGGTTGCTTGCGTAGAAGAAGAAGCACTTCCTCTTCTACGGGGAAAAAAGATGGCGGCTGTTTACCGTAGTTGCGAGACCGAAACTTTATGAAAATGAATCTTAATATTAATCCATATATAAAGCGCACCGGGTTATAAGGCGCACTGTCAGCTTTTGAGAAAATTTGTGGTTTTTAGGTGCGCCTTATAGTGCGGAAAATACGGTATGCTATAAAATGTATAAACAAAAAACGCTCCAACAGGAGGAAGAAACAACAACTATGAAAAATGCTACACTATCTAATCTAATAAAGTATTAACAAAAATTGTCACTCAAAAATGTGAGGAAAGAATGAAAAATAACTGAAACTTACCACTTCGGCTGAATAAACTAAATAACAAAAAATCACTCTGCTCAGGAGGAAAAAAGGAAAACTCAAAATAGCAACGAAGGGATTCAGAATCAAAGAACATAAGCACAAGACGAGGCAAGGCAAGACAAGGCATGGACATGGGCATGGATGCTAGAGAGCACGAATAAACGAAACAATCTGGCACAGAACAAAGGAAGGAGTGGGCTTATAAGACACATGAGGGTAATAGGGAACAGGTGGAAACAATTAGGGAATCGGGATGACGTCAGACTGATGACACAAAAGGAAGGGCAAGTGACCTGAAACGAGAGGAGAGTTACTTTTCAAACTAAAACATGCACATCACAAGACAGAAAAAACCAAGACAAGACATCCCTCACCGCGGTGTGACACTTTCGAAGTGAAACTTTGTAGAGATCTAATAATAAAATCTTGGGTATTCATAGCCGTCAATCATTGTGTACAAAGATATCTTCAACAAAATTATATAAAAAGAGTTGCTCTGATTTAGGGTTGTACGGTATACCGGTATTAGTATAGTACCGTGATACTAATGAATCATATTCAGTACTATACCGCCTCTGAAAAGTACCAGTCCGCCGCGCCCCAGCACCCCCGTCGTCGTCCCGTCATGGCATTGCTGGTTTTACGAGCAGAGGAGCATGTTCGGCAGCGCACACACACAGAGTACTTACAAGCAGACACAGTGTGTAGACAGAAAAAAAACTAAAGCGAAGGGGGGGGGCTCAGCTCAGATTAAAGGCCAGCGAGAAGAGATAGGTCTTAAGAAGGGTTTTGAAGACCCCAGGCTCTGAGCTGACCTAATGTGGAGGGGAAGGCTGTTCCAGAGCCTAAGGGTGGCAACGGAGAAGGCTCTGTCCCCTCTGCTCTTTAGCCTGGATCTGGGGACCGCCAGCAGCAGTTGGTCATCTGATCTTAGGGCTCAGACGAGGTATGATGGTGCAGAAGCTCGGTCAGGTATTGTGGGGAATGAAATGAAAACCACATGTTGGGTTCATTTTCAGCCGAGTATCCTTGACCATGGTGATGCCTTGAGTTCTGGGTCGGGTCCTCCTCAGGGACCCCCAGGCTCTGGGCTGACCTAATGGTTAGGGGAAGGCTGTTCCAGAGCCTAGGGGCGTTAATGGAGAAGGCTCTGTCCCCTCTGGTCTTTAGCCTGGATCTGGGGACCGCCAGCAGCAGTTGGTCAGCTGAATTTAGGGCTCAAGACGAGGTATGATGGTGCAGAAGCTCGGTCAGGTATTGTGGGGAATGAAATGAGAACCACATGTTAGGTTAATTTTCAGCCGAGTATCCTTGACCATGGTGATGCCATGAGTTCTGGGTCGGGTCCTCCTCAGGGACCCCCAGGCTCTGGGCTGACCTAATGGGGAGGGGAAGGCTGTTCCAGAGCCTATGAGCGTTAATGGAGAAGGCTCTGTCCCCTCTGGTCTTTAGCCTGGATCTGGGGACCGCCAGCAGCAGTTGGTCAGCTGACCTTAGGGCTCGAGACGAGGTATGATGGTGCAGAAGCTCGGTCAGGTATTGTGGGGAATGAAATGAAAACCACATGTTAGGTTCATTTTCAGCCCAGTTTCCTTGACTGCCTCGAGTTCTGGGTCGGGTCCTCCTCAGGGATATGTTTGAAGAAGAGAACACATTTTAAATATGACTCTTGTTTCTTTTTTTCTACATTTCAGAAAAGCAAGACCACCAACATGGGAGAGGAACAGTGCTACTACAATGAAACCATCGCTTTCTTCTACAACCGCAGTGGCAAATACTTGGCTACGGACTGGAACACCGTGAGCCGCCTGGTGATGGGTCTTGGCATCACGGTCTGCATCTTCATCATGCTCGCCAACCTCCTGGTGATGATTGCCATCTACGTCAACCGGAGATTTCACTTCCCCATCTACTACCTGATGGCTAACCTGGCAGCTGCTGACTTCTTTGCTGGACTGGCCTACTTCTACCTGATGTTCAACACGGGACCAAACACTCGACGTCTGACCGTTTCCACGTGGCTGCTGCGCCAAGGCTTGATCGACACAAGCCTGACGGCGTCCGTGGCCAACCTCCTCGCCATCGCCATCGAACGTCACATCACGGTGTTCCGCATGCAGCTCCACACGCGCATGAGCAACCGCCGCGTGGTGGTGGTGATCGTCATCATCTGGACCATGTCTATTGTCATGGGGGCCATCCCGAGCGTGGGCTGGAACTGTATCTGCAGTCTTAGATCATGCTCCAACATGGCCCCACTTTATAGCAACTCCTACCTAGTCTTCTGGGCGGTCTTTAACCTGGTGACGTTTGTTGTCATGGTGACGCTCTACGCCCACATCTTTGTCTATGTGCGCCAAAGGACCATGCGGATGTCACGTCACAGCTCCGGACCGCGGCGGAACCGGGACACGATGATGTCGCTGCTGAAAACCGTGGCGATTGTGTTGGGTAAGCATGTTCTTCTTCTTTCTGTCTGTCGGACCAGTTTGGTTTGCTGTCCAACTTACATGCCTCAATTGAAGCATTTTGGGAGAACCGCAAAGGGAGTCGTGCTTGTGTAGTACCGCTTTGTCTCAATGTGATCCATGATCTTGCCATTGCAGAAGATTAGATGTTCCTTGGATTTTCTTTCTTAGCAACAATTATGGCAGAACTCTCATTCCTCCCACAGTACAAAACCAGCAACATAGTATCTGCAGACTCTAAATGTCAGGAGGAATAGGCTCCAGCTCACCTGTGAGTCTGAACAGGACCAGTAGTGAAACACTCAAACTTCATGCTTTACTGCCGGACTTTATCAGAATCAGAATCAGAAATACTTTAATAATCCCAGTGGGGAAATTGAGATTTTCACCACAATCCCATTCAAGAGCAGGGGGACAGAACAGGATCGCTGACGGGTCTGCCAACTTCCGGCGCCCCTTACAAAAAAGGTGAGACACAGGTTGTCAGGTTCAAACACTGATGACATCTATTAAACAAGATAAGAAGCAAATAATTAAACAGAGACAGAATTAAATTTGGCTGAATTTGAGGAGAGACGCATGGACACTGTACCTTTGTACCAAAAGATTGCACGACTTCTTCTTTTAGGGACGGCGTGGCGCAGTGGGAGAGTGGCCGTGCGCAACCCGAGGGTTTCTGGTTCAATCCCCACCTAGTACCAACCTCGTCATGTCCGTTGTGTCCTGAGCAAGACACTTCACCCTTGCTCCTGATGGCTGCTGGTTAGCGCCTTGCATGGCAGCTCCCGCCATCAGTGTGTGAATGTGTGTGTGAATGGGTAAATGTGGAAGTAGTGTCAAAGCGCTTTGAGTACCTTGAAGGTAGAAAAGCGCTATACAAGTACAACCCATTTATCATTTATTTATTTATTTTATTTGGACCGTCCTTGACCACATAGCCACAGCTGTTTCTAAGGGACGAGGGTCGTAAAGAGTTCACAGCAAAGGTTGGTTCAAAAAAGAGGTTGTAAAAGAGTTCAAAAAGAGGTTCGTAAAAGAGTTCAAAAAGAGGTTCGTTAAACGGCTGAAAAAAAGAGGTCGTCTGGAAATTGGGCAGATCCTGCCTTCTCTCCGATTTGTAGTCCTTGGGTTAAAACAATATATTTCTGTTGATTACAATACATGAAAGAAACAGAAACACCTTCATGTTGCTTCCCTCCTTACACAGTGGAGTTTTACAAGCCTTCTTCTTGGTAGGTTTCAAAGACAGCTTTTGGTTTTCTCACCGGGAACTCATTTCAACACAAAGTTTTTGTGATAACTTAGATAAAATTATTCTAACACAGGTAAACAAGAAACAAATATTCAGTTTAAGCCTGGTCCCTTGGAGAGGGGGTCCAGACTGAGGCCTAGGGTGGGAAAAACTCATAGCCATAGCACACATAAGCATGTGAGTAAGAGGGAAACAACAAACATCAAAGAACACAAAGGACATTAAAAGAGCAGAGCCGATGCAACCAGCCACTTCTACATGCAGCTACAAAAGTAAAAACAAAACATATACACTGTAGTTGCCTCCACACCATTGATCTGCTGGGGTGGGGGGGAGCATGGCCAGAGACAGGAGTAGACCCAACAAAGCAACCAAGAGAATTGACTCCATCCTCGGCCGCCCACTAACTCTCGGCCAGTGTCCAGTCCGCATGGATGAGCCAGGATGCGTCCAAGTTAAGTTAAAGTACCAATGATTGTCACACACACACTAGGTGTGGTGAAATGTGTCCTCTGCATTTGACCCATCACCCTTGATCACCCCCTGGGAGGTGAGGGGAGCAGTGGGCAGCAGCGGTGCCGCTCCCGGGAATCATTTTTGGTGATTTAACCCCCAATTCCAACCCTTGATGCTGAGTGCCATGCAGGGAGGTAATGGCTCCCATTTTTATAGTCTTTGGTATGACTCGGCCGGGGTTTGAACTCACGACCTACCGAACTCAGGGCGGACACTCTAACCACTAGGCCACTGAGTAGGTTAGAATCAGAATCAGAATCAGAATCAGCTTTATTGTCATTACGCAAGGTAACGAGATTGAGGCCATTCCATACAGTGCGATGTGTGCATGCTAGAAAAACAATGTGCAAATATATAGAAATATAAAAAATGTAGAAGTGCAATGAATATGGCGTGAAATGAATATATACATGAAAAAACAAAACAAAAACAGGGTGGTTGGTGGAATGGGTTATTGCACCGAAGAGAAGGCAGTTATGAGGGACACTGGGGCAGTCCGTTCAGGATGGTTATGGCCCTGGGGAAGAAGCTGTTCTTTAGCCTGTTTGTTTTGGTTTTAATGCATCTGTAGCGCTTCCCAGAGGGCAGCAGGTGGAACAGGTCAGAGCCAGTGTGGGTGCTGTCCTTGATGATGGCACTGGCTCTGTTGAGGCAGCGGGAGGTGTAGATGTCCGTCAGAGAGGGGAGAGGGCGGCCGATGATCTTCTGAGCCGTCTTGACCACTCTTTGCAGCCTCTCCCTGTCTGCTGCAGTGCAGCTGCCGTACCATACCGTAATACAGTAGGTCAGCAGGCTCTCGATGGACGAGCGGTAGAAGGTCAGCAGCAGGTCAGGCTTCAGGTTGTACTTCCCGAGGACTCTAAGGAAGTGTAGCCGCTGCTGAGCCTTCTTGATGATTGATGTGGTGTTGACTGTCCAGGAGAAGTCATTAGAGATGTGGACTCCAAGGTACCTGAAGGTGTGGACCCTCTCTACATGCTCGCCGTTGATGTAGAGGGGGGCAGGGTCGGTGCTGCTCCTCCTGAAGTCGACGATGATCTCTCTGGTCTTGCTGGTGTTGAGAGCGAGGTTGTTCTCCGAAGACCAGGCCGTCAGCTTCAGGACCTCCTCTCTGTAGGCAGCCTCGTCACCCCTGGAGATGAGCCCGACCACTGTGGTATCGTCGGCGAACTTGACGGTAAGGTTGTCACTGTGGAGGAGACCAAGGTGTCCGAAACACGCTCATTCAGCCAAGACATTGTGAAGCTTGTCGGTCCCGGCGCTCAGTACCAGCTCCGCAGCTCCTGTCTCTTCATCCGCATCTCCTCCAGTCTCTCCAAACGGACTCCGGTGTGGCAGAGACCCATCAGCCAAAAGGCTCCCGGGAGGAAGAACCAGAAGTTCACAAAAGAAGCACCGCGGAAGTCACGAAAGCGCCACCCCGAAGGACTACTGAATGTACTGAATGTGACTGACGTCAGTGCATATGATAAAGTCCAGGTCCAAGATCTGACGGAGTAATAGATCATTAACTGGCAAAACTCTGCGCCTGTCTCATCTTCCAGTAGAGCAGGGCGTGAAGTCTGACAGTTTTATGTCCAAACAGTCCGTGGAGATACTGTACATCTCCCACGTTTCAGCATTCCAGAACTCCTCACTTGTGTAATACCGTTTGTCGGCTGACTGTCTGCTCCAGTTTTACATTTTGTAGCATGTGCAAATTGGGAACTGTGGGAAGATTATCTTGTCGGTACTTGGAAGCAGGATGTGTTGGTCCTAGACAAAACATGCTAGCACATTCCATGTGATTTGTCTTCTATGTGTTGCGTTATCTCATCCTGTTGCCACTGTTGTCTTTACCCCACATCCACCCGTGCGATACACACAAGAATGCCTTTTTATGGCCTGTGATAGCAGAATTAGTTGGCGTTTTTTTTTGCATATTAAACTATTATGCAAGGTGGCAGGAACTGTAAATACACTTTTGAGGTCAGAGGTTTGATGACCATTGAAACATGATGTCATCCCCTTCCAACCCTAACCCTAACCCTAACTCTAAGAAAAAATGAGTCAAGCCAGTGTGTTCCCTTTGCTTGTTTGGTTTCAATATAAAATACCCTCAGGAAGTTTATTGTAAACAAAAATTGCATTAGCTATATTTCTACTCAGGGGTTTAGTTCATACTTGCCAACCCTCCCGGATTTTCCGGGAGACTCCCGAAATTCAGCGCCTCTCCCGAAAACCTCCCGGGACAAAACCCCCCCGAAATTCAGGCGGACTCAGGTCCATGCGGACCTGAGTCCGCTAACCCACAATATAAACAGCGTACCTGCCCAATGACGTTATAACTGTAGAATGATCGAGGGCGAGTTCTTGGTTTCTTATGTGGGTTTATTGTTGGGCAGTTTCATTAACGTCCTCCCAGCGCGGTAACAACACACAACAACATCAGTCACGTTTTCGTCGACCGTAAAGCAATTTGTCTGCCGTAAACAGCAATGTTGTGACACTCTTAAACAGGACAATACTGCCATCTAGTGCATTTGATGAAAGCACTTTTGTGCGTCGTGCCACACATCAATGCATCATCAGAGAGGGTGTTCAGCATGGTTCGAAAAATAGTGACAGAGAATAGAACAAGGATGGACAATTCAACCCTTAACTCAACAATGAGTGGATGAGTGTTATGTGTGTGTATATGTGTAAATAAATGAACACTGAAATTCAAGTATTTATTTTATATATATATATATATATATATATATATATATATATATATATATATATATATATATATATATATATGTCTTAATAAGGTTATCCAAAAAATAGTGCTCGATACCGTAGTAGAGCGCAATATATGTATGTGTGGGAAAAAAATCACAAGACTATTTCATCTCTACAGGCCTGTTTCATGAGGGGGGGGGGGTTCCCTCAATCATCAGGATGATTGAGGGAACCCCCCCTCATGAAACAGGCCTGTAGAGATGAAATAGTCTTGTGATTTTTTTCCCACACATACATATATATATATATATATATATATATATATATATATATATATATACATATATATTTATATATATATATATATAATAAAATAAATATATATTTATAGCTAGAATTCACTGAAAGTCAAGTATTTCTTATATATATATATATATATATATATATATATATATATATATATATATATATATATATATATATATGTATATATATATATATATATATATATGTATATATATATAAATATTTTTTATATATATATATATATAATAAAAGAAATATATATTTATAGCTAGAATTCACTGAAAGTCAAGTATTTCTTATATATATATACATATATATTTATTTTATATATGTATATATATATATTTATTTTATATATATATATATATATATATATATATAATAAAAGAAATATATATTTATAGCTAGAATTCACTGAAAGTCAAGTATTTCTTTTATATATATATATATATATATATATATATATATATATATATATATATGAATGAAATACTTGACTTAGTATTTCGTCAAGTATTTCTTATATATATATATATATATATACAGTGTATATAATGAATACTTGACTTAGTATTTCGTCAAGTATTTATTATATATATATACTTGACTTGGTGAATTCTAGCTGTAAATATACTCCTCCCCTCTTAACCACGCCCCCAACCACGCCCCTCAATTCGTGGTATGTTCCCACAAAGTTGGGAGCATGGAACTGTCCAAAATGTTTTGGTATCCTGGAGCATTCAAAGTTCCTTTCACTGGAACTAAGGGGCCAAGCACAACTCCCGAAAAACAACCCCACACCATAATTCCTCCTCCACCAAATTTCACACAATGCAGTCCGAAATGTAGCGTTCTCCTGGCAACCTCCAAACCCAGACTGGTCCATCAGATTGCCAGATGGAAAAGCGGGATTCATCACTCCAGAGAAGGCGTCTCCACTGCTCTAGAGTCCAGTGGTGATGTCCTTTACACCACTGCATCCCACGCTTTGCATTGGACTTGGTGACGTAGGGCTTAGATGCAGCTGCTCGGCCATGGAAACCCACTCCATGAAGGTCTCTGCGTACTGTACGTGGGCTAATTGGAAGTTTCACATGAAGTTTGGAGCTCTGTAGCAACCGACCGTGCAGAAAATCTTTGCACTATGCGCTTCAGCATCCGCTGACCCCTCTCTGTCAGTTTACGTGGCCTACCACTTGGTGGCTGAGTTGCTGTTGTTCCCAAACTCTTCACTTTTCTTTGTAAAAACCGAGAGTTGCCTTTGGAATATTTAGGAGCGAGGAAATTTTATGATTGGATTTGTTGCACAGGTGGGCATCCTATGACAGTTCCACGCTGAAAATCACTGAAAGCGGCCCATTCTTTCACAAATGTTGGTAGAAACAGTCTCCATGCCTAAGTGCTTGATTTGATACAAACCCCGTTTCCATATGAGTTGGGAAATTGTGTTAAATGTAAATATAAACGGAATACAATGATTTGCAAATCATTTTCAACCCATATTCAGTTGAATATGCAACAAAGACAACATATTTGATGTTCAAACTCATAAACTTTATTTTTTGTTGCAAACAATCATTAACTTTAGAATTTGATGCCAGCAACACGTGACAAAGAAGTTGGGAAAGGTGGCAATAAATACTGATAAAGTTGAGGAATGCTCATCAAACACTTATTTGGAACATCCCACAGGTGTGCAGGCTAATTGGGAACAGGTGGGTGCCATGATTGGGTATAAAAACAGCTTCCCAAAAAAGGCTCAGTCTTTCACAAGAAAGGATGGGGCGAGGTACACCCCTTTGTCCACAACTGCGTGAGCAAATAGTCGAACAGTTTAAGAACAACGTTTCTCAAAGTGCAATTGCAAGAAATTTCGGGATTTCAACATCTACGATCCATAATATCATCAAAAGGTTCCGAGAATCTGGAGAAATCACTCCACGTAAGCGGCATGGCCGGAAACCAACATTGAATGACCGTGACCTTCGATCCCTCAGACAGCACTGTATCAAAAACCGACATCAATCTCTAAAGGATATCACCACATGGGCTCAGGAACACTTCAGAAAACCACTGTCACTTAATACAGTTGGTCGCTACATCTGTAAGTGCAAGTTAAAACTCTACTATGCAAACGAAAGCCATTTATCAACAACACCCAGAAACGCCGCCGGCTTCTCTGGGCCCGAGATCATCTAAGATGGACTCATGCAAAGTGGAAAAGTGTTCTGTGGTCTGACGAGTCCACATTTTAAATTGTTTTTGGAAATATTCGACATCGTGTCATCTGGACCAAAGAGGAAGCGAACCATCCAGACTGTTATCGACGCAAAGTTGGGGGTGCATTAGTGCCCAAGGCATGGGTAACTTACACATCTGTGAAGGCACCATTAATGCTGAAAGGTACCTACAGGTTTTGGAACAACATATGCTGCCATCTAAGCGCCGTCTTTTTCATGGACGCCCCTGCTTATTTCAGCAAGACAATGCCAAGCCACATTAAGCACGTGTTACAACAGCGTAGCTTCGTAAAAAAAAGAGTGCGGGTACTTTCCTGGCCCGCCTGCAGTCCAGACCTGTCTCCCATTGAAAATGTGTGGCGCATTATGAAGGGTAAAATACGACAGCGGAGACCCCGGACTGTTGAACGACTGAAGCTCTACATAAAACAAGAATAGGAAAGAATTCCACTTTCAAAGCTTCAACAATTAGTTTCCTCAGTTCCCAATCGTTTATTGAGTGTTGTTAAAAGAAAAGGTGATGTAACACCGTGGTGAACATGCCCTTTCCCAACTACTTTGGCACGTGTTGCAGCCATGAAATTCTAAGTTCATTATTATTTGCAAAAAAAAAAAAGTTTATGAGTTTGAACATCAAATATGTTGTCTTTGTAGCATATTCAACTGAATATGGCTTGAAAAGGATTTGCAAATCATTGTGTTCCGTTTATATTTACATCTAACACAATTTCCCAACTCATATGGAAACGGGGTTTGTACACCGGGCCAAGTGATTAGGACATTCTGATCATTTGAATGGGTGGCCAAATACTTTTGACAGTATCGTGTATAAGTGCACTTGGAGAAAGAGCAGGTGCAGAATAGAAAAGTGCTCATTTTGTCAGCATTGTCTTGCTGAAATAAGCAGGGGCGTCCATGGTAATGTTGCTTGGATGGCAACATATGTTGCTCCAAAACCTGTATGTACCTTTCAGCATTAATGACGCCGTCACAGATGTGTAAGTTACCCATGTCTTGGGCACTAATACACCCCCATACCATCACACATGCTGGCTTTTACACTTTGCGCCAATAACAATCCGTATGGTTCTTTTCCTCTTTGGTCCGGAGGACACGACGTCCACAGTTTCCAAAAAACATTTGAAATGTGGACTCGTCAGACCACAGAAGACTTTTCCACTTTGCATCAGTCCGTCTTAGATGTGCTCAGGCCGAGCGAAGCCGACGGCGTTTCTGGGTGTTGTTGATAAACGGTTTTCGCCTTGCATAGGAGAGTTTTAACTTGCACTTACAGATGTAGCGACCAACTGTAGTTACTGACAGTGGGTTTCTGAAGTGTTCCTGAGCCCATGTGGTGATATCCTTTACACACTGATGTCGCTTGTTGATGCAGTACAGCCTGAGGGATCGAAGGTCACGGGCTTAGCTGCTTACGTGCAGTGATTTCTCCAGATTCTCTGAACGCTTTGATGATATTACGGACCGTAGATGGTGAAATCCCTAAATTCCTTGCAATAGCTGGTTGAGAAAGGTTTTTCTTAAACTGTTCAACAATTTGCTCACACATTTGCTGACAAAGTGGTGACCCTCGCCCCATCCTTGTTTGTGAATGACTGAGCATTTCATGGAATCTACTTTTATACCCAATCATGGCACCCACCTGTTCCCAATTAGCCTGCACACCCGTGGGATGTTCCAAATAAGTGTTTGATGAACATTCCTCAACTTTATCAGTATTTATTGCCACCTTTCCCAGCTTCTTTGTCACGTGTTGCTGGCATCAAATTCTAAAGTTAATGATTATTTGCAAAAAAAAAAAAATGTTTTTTCTTCTTCTTCCAAACATACCGTATTTTCCGCACTATAAGGCGCACCTAAAAACCACAAATTTTCTCAAAAGCTGACAGTGCGCCTTATAATCCGGTGCGCCTTATATATGGATTAATATTTTGATTCATTTTCATAAAGTTTCGATCTCGCAACTACGGTAAACAGCCGCCATCTTTTTTCCCGGTAGAAGAGGAAGCGCTTCTTCTTCTACGCAAGCAACCGCCAAGGTAAGCACCCGCCCCCATAGAACAGGAAGCGCTTCTTCTTCTACGGTAAGCAACCACCCGCCCCCGGAAGAAGCGCGGATATTTCGTTTCATTTCCTTTGTGTGTTTACATCTGTAAAGACCAGACCACAAAATGGCTCCTACTAAGCGACACGCGTATAACACAGAATTTAAACTTAAGGCAATAAGTCATGCCGAAGAACACGGAAATAGAGCAGCAGAAAGAGAATATAACATAAATGAATCAATGGTGCGTAGGTGGAGGAAGCAAGAAGATGACCTGCGCCAGGTAAAGAAGACAAAACAGAGTTTCCGAGGGAACAAAGCAAGATGGCTACTGTTGGAGGACAAACTGGAACAGTGGGTTGTTTAGCAGAGAGCAGCAAGCAGAAGTGTCAGCACCATCACTATTCGAATGAAGGCAACAGCGCTAGCAAGCGAACTTCACCTGGATGATTTTAAAGGTGGTGCTTCTTGGTGTTTCCGGTTCATGAAAAGACGCAATCTCTCCATCCGCACACGGACCACTATTTCACAGCAACTGCCTAAAGACTTTCAAGAAAAGCTGGCTACTTTCCGTGCATATTGTAAAAACAAGATAGCTGAAAAAAAGATCCGGCCAGAGAACATTATCAACATGGACGAGGTTCCACTGACTTTTGATATTCCTGTGAACCGCACTGTGGATACAACGGGAGCACGTACGGTGAATATTCGCACCACAGGGAATGAGAAGTCGTCCTTCACTGTGGTTCTAGCTTGCCATGCTAATGGCCAGAAACTTCCACCCATGGTGATATTCAAAAGGAAGACCTTGCCAAAAGAGACCTTTCCAGCCGGCGTCATCATAAAAGCTAACTCGAAAGGATGGATGGATGAAGAAAAGATGAGCGAGTGCTTAAGGGAAGTTTACGCGAAGAGGCCGGGTGGCTTTTTTCACACAGCTCCGTCCATGTTGATATACGACTCCGTGCGCGCCCACATCACAGATGGTGTCAAAAAACAAGTGAAGCACACAAATACAACACTCGCCGTCATTCCGGGTGGATTAACCAAAGAACTCCAACCGCTCGATATTGGTGTCAACAGGGCATTTAAATCACGACTGCGAACGGCGTGGGAACAATGGATGACCGAAGGCGAACACACCTTCACTAAGACAGGGAGACAGCGCCGGACGACATACGCCAACATCTGCCAGTGGATCGTAACTACCTGGGCAGATATTTCGGTCACAACTGTGGTCCGAGCTTTCCGGAAGGCAGGATTCACAGAACTGCTGGACAACAGCGACACTGACTCCGATGACTTCGACGAGACGGAACCGGCCATTTTGGATCCCACATTTGCCCAACTTTTCAATTCGGACACCGAAGCAGAAGAATTCGAGGGATTTACGAATGAAGAATAACTTCAGAAAGTGAGCGTTATGTTTATTTTGTGTGTTGTGACATTAACGTTCGAGCAACATTATGTTGCTATTGCTCTGCACTATTTTGAATTTGACTATGTTTGTGATTGCACATTTGCGTACATTTTGGGAGTGAACAGAGTTGTTAGAACGCTGGTTTTTAATATATTATTAAAGTTTGACTGACCTATCTGACTGTTTTTTTGACATTCCTTTAGCGCAGTTAGATGCGGCTTACAACACGGGGCGGCTTATAGGTGGACAAAGTTTTGAAATATGCCGTTCATTGAAGGCGCGGCTTATAACCCAGGGCGCCTTATGGTGCGGAAAATACGGTACTTCATCACAGTTTGACTCTTTCTTGTATTTTTTTTCAAGTGTTTCTCCCTTTTATAGCCAAAGTGCAACGAAAATAAGCATGATTGTTTCATTCCTGAGAGAGGTTGCCTTCTTGAGCTGTGGGGTTTTGCAGACGTTCATCTTCTGAGGGGAAAGGTTCAGGAGTTCCTGACGGTAAAGCCCTCCGTTATACCTCGTCAAGCTTCTCCCATCTGCTGGCCAGATGACGGCCGCTCCCCCCCGGTGCCCTCCTCGGCTTCTTCCACCCGGGATGCAATAAAGCCATCCCTGGTGGATTGCTGTCTCTTATGCAAGAGTGGGAAAGTAACAAACAATGTTGCTTGTGCACACTTGAACACGTGTAAACGCGCCCTTTCGCAACCCCTCTGCCTTTATTTAGGACTGTGGGGACGGCGGAGCGTCTTTATTCACATCCCAGCCGTGATGTTGTTCAATGATGGGAACGTGGAACCGCTTGATTAAGTTAACCACACACAGATGAGCTCGCGCTCCCTGCAGAGATGGCTTCTCCGCGCTCGCACGGACATCAAAGAACGGACGCACGTTGTGTCACGTTTGGAGCGCAGAGAAGTCGTGATCTCATTTTAATCAGTTTATGAATGGATGATGATCTGGCTGTTGCAAGGTACACTGTCCATCCATCCATCCATCCATCTTCTTCCGCTTATCCGAGGTCGGGTCGCGGGGGCAGCAGCCTAAGCAGGGAAGCCCAGACTTCCCTCTCCCCAGCCACTTCGTCCAGCTCTTCCTGTGGGACCCCGAAGCGTTCCCAGGCCAGCCGGGAGACATAGTCTGCCCAACGTGTCCTGGGTCTTCCCCGCGGCCTCCTACCGGTCGGACGTGCCCTAAACACCTCCCTAGGGAGGCGTTCGGGTGGCATCCTGACCAGATGCCCGAACCACCTCATCTGGCTCCTCTCCATGTGGAGGAGCAGCGGCTTTACTTTGAGCTCCCCCCGGATGACAGAGCTTCTCACCCTATCTCTAAGGGAGAGCCCCGCCACCCGGCGGAGGAAGCTCATTTCGGCCACTTGTACCCGTGATCTTGTCCTTTCGGTCATAACCCAAAGCTCATGACCATAGGTGAGGATGGGAACGGAGATCGACCGGTAAATTGAGAGCTTTGCCTTCCGGCTCAGCTCCTTCTTCACCACAACGGATCGATACAGCGTCCGCATTACTGAAGACGCCGCACCGATCCGCCTGTCGATCTCACGATCCACTCTTCCCTCACTCGTGAACAAGACTCCGAGGTACTTGAACTCCTCCACTTGGGGCAAGATCTACTCCCCAACCCGGAGATGGCACTCCACCCTTTTCCGGGCGAGAACCATGGACTCGGACTTGGAGGTGCTGATTCTCATCCCAGTCGCTTCACACTCGGCTGCGAACCGATCCAGTGAGAGCTGAAGATCCTGGCCAGATGAAGCCATCAGGACCACATCATCTGCAAAAAGCAGAGACCTAATCCTGCAGCCACAAAACCGGATCCCCTCAACGCCTTGACTGCGCCTAGAAATTCTGTCCATAAAAGTTCAGAACAGAATGGGTGACAAAGGGCAGTCCAACCCTCACTGGAAACGTGTCCGACTTACTGCCGGCAATGCGGACCAAGCTCTGGCACTGATCATACAGGGAGCGGACTGCCACAATCAGACAGTCCGATACCCCATACTCTCTGAGCACTCCCCACAGGACTTCCCGAGGGACACGGTCGAATGCCTTCTCCAAGTCCACAAAACACATGTAGACTGGTTGGGCAAACTCCCATGCACCCTCAAGGACCCTGCCGAGAGTATAGAGCTGGTCCACAGTTCCACGACCAGGACGAAAACCACACTGTTCCTCCTGAATCCGAGGTTGGACTATCCGGCGTAGCCTCCTCTCCAGTACACCTGAATAGACCTTACCGGGAAGGCTGAGGAGTGTGATCCCACGATAGTTAGAACACACCCTCCGGTTCCCCTTCTTAAAGAGAGGAACCACCACCCCGGTCCGCCAATCCAGTGGTACCGTCCCCGATGTCCACGCGATGCTGCAGAGTCTTGTCAACCAAGACAGCCCCACAGCATCCAGAGCCTTAAGGAACTCCGGGCAGATCTCATCCACCCCCGGGGCCTTGCCACCGAGGAGCCTTTTAACTACCTCAGCAACCTCAGCCCCAGAAATAGAAGAGCCCACCACAGACTCCCCAGGCACTGCTTCCTCATAGGAAGACGTGTTGGTGGGATTGAGGAGGTCTTCGAAGTATTCCCTCCACCGATCCACAACATCCGCATGGTACACTGGCCTGGAAAAATGAATACTTTCCTCTGACTGATGTACAAAACCCAGAAACAGTGAAGTTGTCACGTTGTGTAAATGGTAAATAAAAAGAGAATACAATGATTTGCAAATCCTTTTCAACTTATATTCAATTGAATAGACTGCAAAGACAAGATATTTAATGTTCAAACTGGAAAATGTTGTTCTTTTTTGCAAGTCTTAGCTCATTTGGAATTTGATGCCTGCGACATGTTTCAAAAAAGCTGGTACAAGTGGCAAAAAAAGACTGATAAAGTTGAGGAATGCTCATCAAACGCTTATCTGGAACATCCCACAGGTGAACAAGCTAATTGGGAACAGGTGGGTGCCATGATTGGGTATAAAAGCAGCTTCCATGAAATGCTCACTCATTCACAAACAAGGACGGGGCGAGGGTCACCACTTTGTCGACAAATGCCTGAGCAAATTGTTTAAGAACAACATTTCTCAACCAGCTGTTGCAAGGAATTGTCATGACTTGGTCCTGGGTGTTTGCTTTTCCGGAATGCAACGGAAAGTTGGCTCGGGCGAGACGGGAATGTAAATACATGATTTATTTATTATATCAAAATAAAGTACAAACGAAAAGCCCGCACAGTGGCGGAGAACAAACTATGAAACCAAAAGACTATAGCATTAATAAACAAAACTTACTTGGCGTGGACTAAAAGGAGCAGCATGAACGATGGACATGAAATCAAGTGTCAGAAATGTGCCGAGCATAATTGTGGGATGTCACCAGACAGACAAACTGAAAACAATGAACTTAAATACTACAGACATGATTAACGAAAACAAGGTGCGTGACTCAAAACGTGAAACGGGTGCGTGACGTGACAGGTGAAAACTAATGGGTTGCTATGGTGACAAACAAGAGTGCACAATGAGTCCAAACGTGGAACAGGTGAAACTAATGGGGTAATCATGGAAACAAGACAAGGGAGTGAAACGCCAGAAACTAAAGAGTCCAATAACTAAACAAAACATGACTAAAACAAAACATGATTACACAGACATGACAGGAATTTAGGGATTTCACCATCTACGCTCCGTAATATCATCAAAAGGTTCAGAGGATCTGGAGAAATCACTGCACAAAAGCGATGATATAATGGACCTTCGATCCCTCAGGCGGTGCTTCATCAAAAACTTACATCAGTGTGTAAAGGATATCACCACATGGGCTCAGGAACACTTCAGAAAACCACTATCAGTAACTACAGTTGGTCGCTACATCTGCAAGTGCAAGTTAAAACTCTACTATGCAAAGCGAAAGCAATTTATATTACGGACCTTCGATCCCTCAGGCGGTGCTGCATCAAAAACTGACATCAGTGTGTAAAGGATATCACCACATGGGCTCAGGAACACTTCAGAAAACCACTGTCAGTAACTACGGTTGGTCGCTACATCTGTAAGTGCAAGTTAAAACTCTACTATGCAAAGCGAAAGCCAATTTATATTACGGACCTTCGATCCCTCAGGCGGTGCTGCATCAAAAAGCGACATCAGTGTGTAAAGGATATCACCAAATGGGCTCAGGAACACTTCAGAAAACCACTGTCAGTAACTACAGTTGGTCGCTACATCTGTAAGTGCAAGTTAAAACTCTACTATGCAAAGCGAAAGCAATTTATATTACGGACCTTCGATCCCTCAGGCGGTACTGCATCAAAAACGTACATCAGTGTGTAAAGGATATCACCCCATGGGCTCAGGAACACTTCAGAAAACCACTGTCAGTAACTACGGTTGGTCGCTACATCTGTAAGTGCAAGTTAAAACTCTACTATGCAAAGCGAAAGCAATTTATCAACAACACCCGCCGGCTTCACCGGGCCCGAGCTCATCTAAGATGGACTGATGCAAAGTGGAAAAGTGTTCTGTGGTCTGACGAGTCCACATTTCAAAATTGTTTTTGGAAGCTGTGAACGTCGTGTCCTCCGGGAACAAAGAGGAAAAGAACCGTCCGGACTGTTCTAGGCGCAAAGTGTAAAAGCCAGCATGTGTGATGGTATGGGGGTGTATTAGTGCCCAAGACATGGGTAACTTACACATCTGTGAAGGCACCATTTAATGCTGAAAGGTACATACAGCTTTTGGAGCAACATATGTTGCCAATCCGAGCAACGTTATCATGGACGCCCCTGCTTATTTCAGCAAGACAATGCCAAGCCATTCATAGTAAAAGAGTGCGGGTACTAGACCGGCCTGCCTGTAGTCCAGACCTGTCTCCCATTGAAAATGTGTGGCGCATTATGATATATTTAGTATCATAAATGGAGGTTGTACACTGTATATGCATTCAACAACAACAATAATTCATGTCCAGTCTAATTGAAGGCTCTGATTCAGTTGTGCACTATTTGGTGAAGACAGGCTTTCAAAGCACTTTATTTGATTATCGGTGCTCATGTTAGTCGAAACTTGCCACTTACTCCACTCTCCATGTTGGATATCACTTCACTAATGGACACTTTCACTCTGAGTGCATTCAGCTGCCTTGTGGCTCACTTTGAGTGACACCAACACAGATCATTCTCCATCACTCATCACTGAGTCAACATGGTGTTCATCCTGGCCTTTGATGCACGTGTGTGTGTGTGTGTGTGTGTGTGTGTGTGTGTGTGTGTGTGTGTGTGTGTTCTTGTATTTATTCCATTCTTGAGACATGAAGAAGGAAAAGTATCTTCCATATGAGGAGGTGTGAACAAGTGATGACATAAATCAATAACATTGCGTCTAATAGACAATGTCTCATTTGCACCCCTGCTGGTCAAAATGAGGGTGGTCCCAAAAAGGGATTTTTCACATTGACTGTGTGTCACTTTTTAAAAGTGCTCCCCCTCTGGTCAACATATGAAATAACAAGTGTGTGTAAGAAATTTAAATGCGCCCCCCTTTGGCCAAAATTTATAACAAAAAAACAAGATAAATATGTGTAAAGAGACACAGTGGAATAACTTGAAGTAAATAATGAAGCTTAAAAACTAATTGCAAACAAAAAACAAACGAAAAGCAGTCTTTTTTTCACAATGTGTCGACTTTTTTCTTATAAGATTGGGACCAATTTCTCATTTTCTTTTTTTCGTTTTCTGTAACATTGCAATATTTTCTCGTAAAATTGTTACTTTTTTTATGTAAAATTGTTACTTTTTTTATGTAAAATTGTTACGTTTTACTGCAAAATGGTGACATATGTCATATAAGATTCTGTCTTTTACCACAATATTGCCAATTTTTTTGTTGTCCTTTTAAAATAGTGAACTTTTTTTAAGAAAATTCTGATGATTATTATAATATTGCCAAAATGTTTTAAATTTTCTTATAAAATTGTGACTTTTGTCGAGTAAAATTACGACTCTTTTCATAAAATAGCCAACATTTTAAACTTTTCTTGTAAAATTGCGACTGTTATTGAGTACAATTCCAACTTTTATCACAATATTGCCCAAATGTTCAGTTTTTCTTGTGAAATTTTGACTTGCGTTTAGTAAAATGACGACTTTTATTATAATACTGCCAAAATTCTGAGTTTTTCTTGTGAAATTGTGACCTTTTTCTTGTGAAATTCCAACTCATTTTTCACATCAAGCTTTTTATTATATTTGCATAGTATGTATATATTATTAATGTTGTAAATACACATCTTTATATATCTAGAAAGGCTGGTCCTAAAAAGGGAGGCATTTTTCAGAGGTCTCAAGAAGGTAACAAATACAAGAATGTGTGTGTGTGTGTGTTCTTGTATTTCTACCCTTCTTGAGACACGAAGAAGGAAAAGTATCTTCCATATGAGGAGGTGTGAACAAGTGATGACATAAATCAATAACATTGCATCTAATAGACAATGTCTCATTTGCACCCCTGCTGGTGACATCTATCAAAATGAGGGTGGTCCCAAAAAGGAGGGATTTTTCCACATTGACTGTGTGTCGCTTTTAAAAGTGCTCCCCCTCTGGTCAACATATGAAATAACAAGTGTGTGTAAGAAATTTAAATGCCCCCCGCTTTGGCCAAAATTTATAACAAAAAAACAAGATAAATATGTGTAAAGAGACATAGTGGAATAACTTGAAGTAAATAATGAAGCTTAAAAACTAATTGCAAACAAAAAACAAACGAAAAGCAGTCTTTTTTTCACAATTTGTCGACTTTTTTCTTATAAAATTGAGACCAATTTCTCATTTTCTTTTTTCGTTTTCTGTAATATTGCAATATTTTCTCGTAAAATTGTTACTTTTTTATGTAAAATTATTACCTTTTTATGTAAAATTATTACTTTTTAATGCAAAATGGTGACATATGTCATATAAGATTCTGACTTTTACCACAATATTGCCAATTTTTTTGTTGTCCTTGTAAAATAGTGACATTTTTTTGCGGAAAATTCTGATGATTATTATAATATTGCCAAAAAAATGTAAGTTTTCTTATAAAATTGTGACTTTTGTCGAGTAAAATTACGACTCTTTTCATAAAATTGCCAAAATGTTAAACTTTTATTGTAATATTGCGACTGTTATTGAGTACAATTCCAACTTTTATCACGATATTACCCAAATGTTCAGTTTTTCTTGTGAAATTTTAAATTGCGTTTAGTAAAATGACGACTTTTATTATAATACTGCCAAAATTCTGAGTTTTTCTTGTGAAATTGTGACCTTTTTCTTGTGAAATTCCAACTCATTTTTCACATCAAGCTTTTTTTTATATTTGCATAGTATGTATATATTATTAATGTTGTAAATACACATCTTTATATATCTAGAAAGGCTGGTCCTAAAAAGGGAGGCATTTTTCAGAGGTCTCAAGAAGGTAACAAATACAAGAATGTGTGTGTGTGTGTTCTTGTATTTCTACCCTTCTTGAGACACGAAGAAGGAAAAGTATCTTCCATATGAGGAGGTGTGAACAAGTGATGACATAAATCAATAACATTGCATCTAATAGACAATGTCTCATTTGCACCCCTGCTGGTGACATCTATCAAAATGAGGGTGGTCCCAAAAAGGAGGGATTTTTCACATTGACTGTGTGTCACTTTTTAAAAGTGCTCCCCCTCTGGTCAACATATGAAATAACAAGTGTGTGTAAGAAATTCAAATGCGCCCCCTTTGGCCAAAATTTATAACAAAAAACAAGATAAATATGTGTAAAGAGACATAGTGGAATAACTTGAAGTAAATAATGAAGCTTAAAAACTTATTGCAAACAAAAAAATAAACTAAAAGCAGTCTTTTTTTTCACAATTTGTCGACTTTTTTCTTATAAAATTGAGACCAATTTCTCATTTTCTTTTTCGTTTTCTGTAATATTGCAATATTTCCTTGTAAAATTGTTACTTTTTTATGTAAAATTATTACCTTTTTATGTAAAATTATTACTTTTTAATGCAAAATGGTGACATATGTCACATAAGATTCTGACTTTTACCACAATATTGCCAATTTTTTTGTTGTCCTTTTAAAATAGTGACATTTTTTTCGTAAAATTCTGATGATTATTATAATATTGCCAAAAAATTTCAAGTTTTCTTATAAAATTGTGACTTTTGTCGAGTAAAATTACGACTCTTTTCATAAAATTGCCAAAATGTTAAACTTTTATTGTAATATTGCGACTGTTATTGAGTACAATTCCAACTTTTATCACAATATTGCCCAAATGTTCAGTTTTTCTTGTGAAATTTTGACTTGCGTTTAGTAAAATGACGACTTTTTTTATAATACTGCCAAAATTCTGAGTTTTTCTTGTGAAATTGAGACCTTTTTCTTGTGAAATTCCAACTAATTTTTCACATCAAGCTTTTTTTATATTTGCATAGTATGTATATATTATTAATGTTGTAAATACACATCTGTATATATCTAGAAAGGGTGGTCCTAAAAAGGGAGGCATTTTTCAGAGGTCTCAAAAAGGTAACAAATACAAGAATGTGTGTGTGTGTGTGTTCTTGTATTTCTACCCTTCTTGAGACACGAAGAAGGAAAATTATCTTCCATATGAGGAGGTGTGAACAAGTGATGACATAAATCAATAACATTGCATCTAATAGACAATGTCTCATTTGCACCCCTGCTGGTCAAAATGAGGGTGGTCCTAAAAAGGGATTTTTCACATTGACTGTGTGTCACTTTTTAAAATCAATCAATCAATCAATCTTTATTTATATAGCCCTAAATCACAAGTGTCTCAAAGGGCTGCACAAGCCACAACGACATCCTCGGTACAAAGCCCACATACGGGCAAGGAAAAACTCACCCCAGTGGGACGTCGATGTGAATGACTATGAGAAACCTTGGAGAGGACCGCATATGTGGGTAACCCCCCCCCTCTAGGGGAGACCGAAAGCAATGGATGTCGAGTGGGTCTGACATAATATTGTGAGAGTCCAGTCCATAGTGGATCCAACATAATAGTAAGAGTCCAGTCCATAGTGGGGCCAGCAGGACACCATCCCGAGCGGAGACGGGTCAGCAGCGTAGAGATGTTCCCAGCCGATGCACAGGCGAGCGGTCCACCCCGGGTCCCGACTCTGGACAGCCAGCACTTCATCCATGGCCACCGGACCTGTGCCCCCCCCCCCCCTCAAGGAAAAGGGGAGCAGAGGAGAAAAGAAAAGAAACGGCAGATCAACTGGTCCAACAGGGGGGCTATTTAAAGGCTAGAGTATACAAATGAGTTTTAAGATGGGACTTAAATGCTTCTACTGAGGTAGCATCTCTAATTGTTACCGGGAGGGCATTCCATAGTACTGGAGCCCCAATAGAAAACGCTCTATAGCCCGCAGACTTTTTTTGGGCTCTGGGAATCACTAATAAGCCGGAGTTCTTTGAACGCAGATTTCTTGCCGGGACATATGGTACAATACAATCGACAAGATAGGACGGAGCTAGACCGTGTAGTATTTTATACGTAAGTAGTAAAACCTTAAAGTCACTTCTTAAGTGCACAGGAAGCCAGTGCAGGTGAGCCAGTATAGGTATATATATATATATGTATATATGTATATAAAGGTATATACAGTATAGGCGTAATATGATCAAACTTTCTTGTTCTTGTCAAAAGTCTAGCAGCCGCATTTTGTACCAACTGTAATCTTTTAATGCTAGACATAGGGAGACCCGAAAATAATACGTTACAGTAGTCGAGACGAGACGTAACGAACGCATGAATAATGATCTCAGCGTCGCTAGTGGATAAAATAGAACGAATTTTAGCGATATTACGGAGATGAAAGAAGGCCGTTTTAGTAACACTCTTAATGTGTGACTCAAAGGAGAGAGTTGGGTTGAAGATAATACCCAGATTCTTTACTGATTCGCCTTGTGTAATTGTTTGGTTGTCAAATGTTAAGGTGGTATTATTAAATAAATGTCGGTGTTTAGCAGGACCGATAATCAGCATTTCCGTTTTCTTGGCGTTGAGTTGCAAGAAGTTAGCGGACATCCAATGTTTAATTTCATTAAGACACGCCTCCAGCTGACTACAATCCGGCGTGTTGGTCAGCTTTAGGGGCATGTAGAGTTGGGTGTCATCAGCATAACAATGAAAGCTAACACCGTATTTGCGTATGATGTCGCCTAGCGGCAGCATGTAAATACTAAAGAGTGCAGGGCCAAGAACCGAACCCTGAGGAACTCCGCACGTTACCTTAACATAGTCAGAGGTCACATTATTATGGGAGACGCATTGCATCCTGTCAGTAAGATAAGAGTTAAACCACGACAAGGCTAAGTCTGACATACCAATACGTGTTTTGATACGCTCTAATAAAATATTATGATCGACGGTATCGAAAGCAGCGCTAAGATCAAGAAGCAGCAACATAGATGACGCATCAGAATCCATCGTCAGCAGTAGATCAAATTAAAAGTGCTCCCCCTCTGGTCAACATATGAAATAACAAGTGTGTGTAAGAAATTTAAATGCGCCCCCCTTTGGCCAAAATTTATAACAAAAAAACAAGATAAATATGTGTAAAGAGACATAGTGGAATAACTTGAAGTAAATAATGAAGCTTAAAAACTAGCAGTCTTTTTTTCACAATGTGTCGACTTTTTTCTTATAAGATTGGGACCGATTTCTCATTTTCTTTTTTCGTTTTCTGTAATATTGCAATATTTTCTCGTAAAATTGTTACTTTTTTATGTAAAATTATTACTTTTTTTTATGTAAAATTATTACTTTTTAATGCAAAATGGTGACATATGTCATATAAGATTCTGACTTTTACCACAATATTGCCAATTGTTTTGTTATCCTTGTAAAATAGTGAAAATGTTTTCGGAAAATTCTGATGATTATTATAATATTGCCCAAAAATTTTAAGTTTTCTTATAAAATTGTGACTTTTGTCGAGTAAAAGTACGGCTCTTTTCATAAAATTGCCAAAATGTTAAACTTTTATTGTAATATTGCGACTGTTATTGAGTACAATTCCAACTTTTATCACAATATTGCCCAAATGTTCAGTTTTTCTTGTGAAATTTTAAATTCCGTGTAGTAAAATGACGACTTTTATTATAATACTGCCAAAATTCTGAGTTTTTCTTGTGAAATTGTGACCTTTTTCTTGTGAAATTCCAACTCATTTTTCACATCAAGCTTTTTTTTATATTTGCATAGTATGTATATATTATTAATGTTGTAAATACACATCTTTATATATCTAGAAAGGCTGGTCCTAAAAAGGGAGGCATTTTTCAGAGGTCTCAAGAAGGTAACAAATACAAGAATGTGTGTGTGTGTGTGTGTGTGTGTGGGTGTGTGTCAGGTGTTGGCTCTCTCTCAATGTGAATGAATCACAGATCTCTTGGTGTATGACACATGATGACATCATCAGACTCATACCACTACACAAGTGGCATGACAGCTACACACTCGCCTCTTTGACCACTGAGCTTTTCTGTTTGCTTCTGTGCATGTGCGACCACTTACTGGAAGCAGAACCAATCAGTCGTAATGACGAGCCAAACTGTACGAGCCGCAGTCACGCCTGATGTGTAAGCTCACACTGTCACCTGTTGTGTGCGTTTGAACAATTCCTACACACACTACGGCTTGTCTAGTAGTATAGTTCAATAGTCTGTGTAGTAGTATAGTTCAATAGTCTGTGTAGTAGTATAGTTCAATAGTCTGTGTAGTAGTATAGATCAATAGTCCGTGTAGTAGTATAGTTCAATAGTCTGTGTAGTAGTATAGTCTGTGTGGTAGTATAGTTCAATAGTCTGTGTAGTAGTATAGATCAATAGTCTGTGTAGTAGTATAGTTTGTGTAGTAGTATAGTTCAATAGTCTGTGTAGTAGTATAGTTCAATAGTCTGTGTAGTAGTATAGTTCAATAGTCTGTGTAGTAGTATAGTTCAATAGTCTGTGTAGTAGTATAGTCCAATAGTCTGTGTAGTAGTATAGATCAATAGTCCGTGTAGTAGTATAGTTCAATAGTCTGTGTAGTAGTATAGTTCAATAGTCTGTGTAGTAGTATAGTCTGTGTAGTAGTATAGTTCAATAGTCTGTGTAGTAGTATAGTCCAATAGTCTGTGTAGTAGTATAGTTCAATAGTCTGTGTAGTAGTATAGTTCAATAGTCTGTGTAGTAGTATATCAATAGTCTGTGTAGTAGTATAGTTCAATAGTCTGTGTAGTAGTATATCAATAGTCTGTGTGGTAGTATAGTTCAATAGTCTGTGTAGTAGTATAGTTCAATAGTCTGTGTAGTAGTATTGTCTGTGTAGTAGTATAGTCCAATAATCTGTGTAGTAGTATAGTCCAATAGTCTGTGTAGTAGTATAGTTAAATAGTCTGTGTAGTAGTATATTAATAGTCTGTGTAGTACTATTGAACTATACTACTACACAGACTATTGATATACTACTACACAGACTATTGAACTATACTACTACACAGACTATTGGACTATACTACTACACAGTAGTAGTATAGTTCAATAGTACTACACAGACTATTAATATACTACTACACAGACTATTGGACTATACTACTACACAGACTATTGAACTATACTACTACACATACTATTGAACTATACTACTACACAGACTATTGAACTATACTACTACACAGTCTATTGAACTATACTACTACACAGACTATTGAACTATACTACTACACAGACTATTGAACTATACTACTACACAGACTATTGGACTATACTACTACACAGACTATTGGACTATGGACTATTGAACTATACTACTACACAGACTATTGGACTATACTACTACACAGTAGTAGTATAGTTCAATAGTACTACACAGACTATTAATATACTACTACACAGACTATTGGACTATACTACTACACAGACTATTGAACTATACTACTACACATACTATTGAACTATACTACTACACAGACTATTGAACTATACTACTACACAGTCTATTGAACTATACTACTACACAGACTATTGAACTATACTACTACACAGACTATTGAACTATACTACTACACAGACTATTGGACTATACTACTACACAGACTATTGAACTATACTACTACACAGACTATTGAACTATACTACTACACAGACTATTGGACTATGGACTATTGAACTATACTACTACACAGACTATTGAACTATACTACTACACAGACTATTGAACTATACTACTACACAGACTATTGGACTATGGACTATTGAACTATACTACTACACAGACTATTGGACTATACTACTACACAGACTATTGAACTATACTACTACACAGACTATTGGACTATGGACTATTGAACTATACTACTACACAGACTATTGGACTATACTACTACACAGACTATTGAACTATACTACTACACAGACTATTGGACTATACTACTACACGGACTATTGGACTATACAACAACACAGACTATTGAACTATACTACTGTAGTATAGTCAATAGTCTGTGTAGTAGTATAGTTCAATAGTCTGTGTAGTAGTATAGTTCAATAGTACGTGTAGTAGTATAGTTCAATAGTCTGTATAGTAGTATAGTCTGCATTCATTTCACTGTTTTCAAAGGATGTTTCTGTTTCAAAGGTATCACTAAAAAAATGAAATATAGACAATAGAAAGTGCAACAAAGACAGAAGTCGTCGCAGGCTGAGTCTATTTGTGGACACATTATTTTGTCATTTTATTACGACGGAGCAGCAACATTGTTTATTGCCATTGCACAGAACTTCCTGTGCTTCCAGTTTCTCCGAGCATGAGGTCACCCTGCTAACATCTTCATCAATCCTCACCACTTTGTGTCCAATACACTGTTTGTGTGTGCAAGAAAGGGGATTTGGAGGAAGGGAAAGGAACAAGAAAACTTTATGCGTACCGAGGAGAAGCCGCAGAGTCATTTGAGAACATCCATAATGGCTTCTTCCGACTGGCGTCACGGTCACGACCTCAGATAATGAGTGGGTCAGGACATCACCGGAAGGAGATCAACACAGAAGAGAGATATACTGGGGAGGATTGAACGGTTTAAGAGGAAAAAGGAGCGATTGCTGAAAGTGAGGCTTGACCAACGGACAATAAATAGACACGGGGTGAAAAAGTAATATTGGAGGTTTGTTTCTGTTTACTGGTGAAGGGAAATCAGACCCATTGAAGACAAAATGAGAACAAACGCTGATGTGGAAGACACACTGAGAACAAACACTGATGTGGAAGACACGTTGTGTGAATGGTAAATAAAAACAGAATATTTGCAAATCCTTATATTCAATTGAATATCCTGCTCAGTGGTTAGAGTGTCCGCCCTGAGATTGGTAGGTTGTAGAGATGCGCGGATAGGCAATTTATTTCATCCGCAACCGCGTCAGAAAGTCGTCAACCATCCGCCATCCACCCGATGTAACGTTTGATCAGAACTGCACCCGCCCGCCATCCGCCCGTTGTTATATATCTAATATTAATAAAAAAAAAAAAAAGGGTGAAAACTACGCGAATTGCACCTTGTGCAGACAAGATTTTTCGATCGGACACGGAGGAATTAGCGATGTAAAAGACCACGTTGGGACAAAAAAACACAAGTCTAATGCCATTGCTAGCGATACAAGTGGAAAACTTTCAACGTTTTTCGTCGCCCAAACAGATTCTTTGGATGTGATAAATGCCGAAGTTTTATTTACGGAGGCAATAATTGAGCATGGACTTCCAATCGCACTGGCTGATCACATGGGACAGTTAATAATGTAATGCAACCTTTAAAAATCATTACGCGGTGATCGCGATCCCAAAAATAAACTTTTCTTGCATGATAATGTCCAGAAAAATGTGCTTTATATTACTATAGAGTCCTTTTAACGAATGAGTTTGATGGTTTATCACAAACCTTAAATGAAATTCCATGGCCACCGTCCTGCTCTCTATATCAACCAGGGTGAGCCCCACCCCTTTCGTGAGCGCACTGCGAAAGCGGACGAGGCGGGGTGTCGGTGCGGTGGGCGCGGTAGTGACCCTGGACGTGCGTCGGGCCCTTCTCGCGGATCGCCTCAGCTACGGCTCCCGGTGGGGCCCTCTCGGGGGAAGGGGCCTCGGTCCCGGACCCCGGCGAGGCGTCCCTTCTCCGCTCCGTAAAAGTGTCCATCTCTTTTCTTTTTTTTTCTTCTGTTGTGGCATATGCAGCAGGTGCCTGCTCGTTTTTCGTATGTGGGTAACAACATTTAACTATGTATATATATTTCCCAATTGGTTTAACTGCCACCCGCAAAAAAAATCAAAAAAAAAAAAAAAAATCTAATTAATCCGCCCGACCCGACCCGCGAGCGGATAAAATCTTATTGTTTTTAATTTCATCCGCCCGATCCGCGGATAATCCGCGGACTCCGCGGTTGTGTCCGCAAACCGCGCATCTCTAGTAGGTTGTGAGTTCAAACCCCAGCCGAGTCATACCATCCATCCATCCATCCATTTTCTACCGCTTATTCCCTTTTGGGGTCGCGGGGGGCGCTGGAGCCTATCTCAGCTACAATCGGGCGGAAGGCGGGGTACACCCTGGACAAGTCGCCACCTCATCGCAGGGCCAACACAGATAGACAGACAACATTCACACTCACATCCACACACTAGGGCCAATTTAGTGTTGCCAATCAACTTATCCCCAGGTGCAGGGCCGGCCCGTGGCATAGGCCGTATAGGCAAATGCTAAGGGCGCCGTCCATCAGGGGGCGCCACGCCAGTGCCACAAATGTTGGAGAAAAAAAGAAAGAAAGAAAAAAAGTTGGTACTATTATTTCTAAATACAAAAAATAATCCCACGTTAATTAAAATGCAAAGTAAAGCCTATTTAATAGAAATATTATTTGTTACAACATTACGCCCCCCCTCCTCCCCCCGCACGGTGCGCCCCCTCCCTTCCCGTATCATGACTCTTTTTGGACGTCACCAAAACCAAAAAATCAACACAAGATGTCAAAACGGCCAAAACTGTCAGGTGCCCAGGGAAGAAAAAAGAGAAAAGAAGAGGAGGAGAAACGAGAAAAGACAGAGGTAGCAGGTAGGTAACGTTAGCCTACATGAAATTATTTGTGTTACAGAATGTGATAGTAACCTGGCTTTTTAGCATTAAGCTAATGTTACATGAGTCGGCAATTGCTAATCAATAAATAGCTAGTTCTGTTTTAACGTCGGGTTAATATTGTGGAGGGGGCTAAATTGTTATGGAAAATAATAATGTAACGTTAGGTAATTACAGTACTCCCACCTTACATTCCTCAGGGACATTTGTATTAGATCTTTTAAGCAGGTGTTTTTTGTTTACATTGTTATTGCCTTCTGGTTAGCTAATGTTTGCCCTGCAGGTAATAGTCACTTTTCCACCCCTTTATATATTAGGTATAGTTGTAAGTAAAAAAAAAAGGTCAAAGACAAAGCTATTCGGGTTCTTGTGAGTATATACACTTCACTGCCGATGTGGGGGGGCGCCACCTAAAATCTTGCCTAGGGCGCCAGATTGGTTAGGGCCGGGCCTGGTGTTATGTGTGTGTATATGTGTAAATAAATGAACACTGAAATTCAAGTATTTCTTTTTATATATATATATATATATATATATATATATATATATATATATATATGTGTGTGTGTGTGTGTGTGTGTAATAAAAAAAAATATATATATATATAGCTAGAATTCACTGAAAGTCAAGTATTTCTTATATATATATATATATATATATATATATATATATATATATATATATCTTAACCACGCCCCCAACCACGCCCCACCCCGACCACGCCCCCACCCCCCATCCCCCACCCCCCACCTCCCGAAATCGGAGGTCTCAAGGTTGGCAAGTATGACAAAGTGAAACTATCATATTCCTAACATGCAACTGAAGATCTTTGAAGCCTTCTTTTGATGTCATTTTGACGATTATGACTTGCAGTGTCACACTGGAACCAAGTTTGTGTTCTCAGGATGCAAAATGCAGCTAGCAGTGTGAAGCGTGAAGCTCGCAAAAACAGTAACCAAAGTTAAAGGGGTACTCCACTTTAAAAAAAAAAAAATGTTGCCTGTCGTTCACACGTCTATTTTTTTTAGGATCTTAAAGTTCAATTGGCAGCAAAACAGGCCCAGAGCATAATACTACCACCACCATGCTTTACGGTAGGTATGGTGTTCCTGGGATTAAAGGCCTCCAAACATATTGCTGGGTATTGTGGCCAAACAGCTCCATTTTTGTTTCATCTGACCACAGAACTTTCCTCCAGAAGGTCTTATCTTTGTCCATGTGATGTCAGTTCCTATCAGTTCTCTTATGCATTCTCATTTGGAAAAAAAATAACAAAAAAGTGGATTAGCATCAATTAAGAGGCGTACAAAAAATAAATTTTGGAAATTAATTTAAGAAATACATATTTTTCTGTAGAATTTAGCAAAATAAAACATGGAAATGACGCAAGAATGTGACATTTAGTAACATTTTCAAAACTCTTTTGTAATCTCCCTAGAAAATATAGAGGTGAAACTCAACATTTTAGTTTGTTTAAATGTACAAAGTGAAACTATCATATTCCTAACATGCAACTGAAGATATTTGAAGCCTTCTTTTGATGTCATTTTGACGATTATGACTTGCAGTGTCACACTGGAACCACGTTTGTGTTCTCAGGATGCAAAAGGCAGCAGTGTGAAGCTCGCAAAAACAGTAACCAAAGTTAAAGGGGTACTCCACTTTAAAAAAAAAAAAATGTTGCCTGTCGTTCACACGTCTATTTTTTTTAGGATCTTAAAGTTCAATTGGCAGCAAAACAGGCCCAGAGCATAATACTACCACCACCATGCTTTACGGTAGGAATGCTGTTCCTGGGATTACAGGCCTCCAAACATATTGCTGGGTATTGTGGCCAAACAGCTCCATTTTTGTTTCATCCGACCACAGAACGTTCCGCCAGAAGGTCTTATCTTTGTCCATGTGATGTCAGTTCCTATCAGTTCTTTTATGCATTCTCATTTGGAAAAAAAATAACAAAAAAGTGGATTAGCATCAATTAAGAGGCGTACAAAAAATAAATTTTGGAAATTAATTTAAGAAATACATATTTTTCTGTAGAATTTAACAAAATAAAACATGGAAATGACGCAAGACATTTAGTAACATTTTCAAAACTCTTTTGTAATCTCTCTAGAAAATATAGAGGTGAAACTCAACATTTTAGTTTGTTAAATGTACAAAGTGAAACTATCATATTCCTAACATGCAACTGAAGATATTTGAAGCCTTCTTTTGATGTCATTTTGACGATTATGACTTGCAGTGTCACACTGGAACCACGTTTGTGTTCTCAGGATGCAAAAGGCAGCAGTGTGAAGCTCGCAAAAACAGTAACCAAAGTTAAAGGGGTACTCCACTTTAAAAAAAAAAAAAATGTTGCCTGTCGGTCACACGTCTATTTTTTTTAGGATCTTAAAGTTCAATTGGCAGCAAAACAGGGCCCAGAGCATAATACTACCACCACCATGCTTTACGGTAGGAATGCTGTTCCTGGGATTAAAGGCCTCACTTTTTCTCCTCCAAACATATTGCTGGGTATTGTGGCCAAACAGCTCCGTTTTTGTTTCATCCGACCACAGAACGTTCCGCCATGTGAAGTATGTGCTCCAATCACTAAAAACAAAAAAATAAGAGTTGTAGAAATGATTGTAAAGTCAAGACAGCCACGACATGATGTTCTTTACGACTGTAAATGTAAAATGAAATAAATTGTGATTATGACAACTTGCTATACCTGAGTGTCGTCTCAGGGTGATTAGTGATTTGATTCAGTCTCAGCACTGCAGTTAAGTAACACCAAGCGTGATCCCCCCCGCCCCCAGCTTAATTAGTTTTGCCCGACAAGACCTGGAAAATGTCACAATACTTTTCCAGACATTTAAAAAAAATTTCCAGCCACTCTTGCTTGGTTGTGTTTATTTACGTTCCTCCGCAGACTTCTCGGCTTCTCCGGTTTCTTTCCCCGACATTTGACATTTTCAAGCGGCGACAAGGCGAGGGGGGGGTTCACTTCGGTTCGCCCCAAAAAAACATACTCCTTTCCACCGTCCTGTACAAAGTGCTCGAGGGAATGTAGGATGGACGCTATGAGACCAGCAGGATGGTGAGCGGAAATGAAAGATGCTCCTGGGGGGGAAACTTTTCAGATAGAGGCTCACTATTTACTTAGGGCCGTTGGTATTGTAGTCGTTCACATACCCCGGAAGGGACAAGCAGTAGAAAATGGATGGATGGATGGTTCTAGTGTAGCTGACTTGTCCATTGTCATTAGAAAAGAAGGGATATTTTCCAGAAAATAGGTGTAATTCTGTATTTTCTACCTACAAACCCCGTTTCCATATGAGTTGGGAAATTGTGTTAGATGTAAATATAAACGGAATACAATGATTCGCAAATCATTTTCAACACATATTCAGTTGAATATGCTACAAAGACAACATATTTGATGTTCAAACTCATAAACTTTTTTTTTTTTTTTTTTGCAAATACCGTATTTTCCGCACCATAAGGCGCCGCCCTGGGTTATAAGCCGCGCCTTCAATGAACGGCATATTTCAAAACTTTGTCCACCTATAAGCCGCCCCGTGTTATAAGCCGCATCTAACTGCGCTAAAGGGAATGTCAAAAAAACAGTCAGATAGGTCAGTCAAACTTTAATAATATATTAAAAACCAGCGTGATGTGGGCGCGCATGGAGTCGTATATCAACATGGACGGAGCTGCGTGAAAAAAGCCACCCGGCCTCTTCGCGTAAACTTCCCTTAACCACTCGCTCATCTTTTCTTCATCCATCCATCCCTTCGAGTTAGCTTTTATGATGACGCCGGCTGGAAAGGTCTCTTTTGGCAAGGTCTTCCTTTTGAATATCACCATGGGTGGAAGTTTCTGGCCATTAGCATGGCAAGCTAGAACCACAGTGAAGGATGACTTCTCATTCCCTGTGGTGTGAATATTCACCGTACGTGCTCCCGTTGTATCCACAGTGCGGTTCACAGGAATATCAAAAGTCAGTGGAACCTCGTCCATGTTGATAATGTTCTCTGGCCGGATCTTTTTTTCAGCTATCTTGTTTTTACAATATGCACGGAAAGTAGCCAGCTTTTCTTGAAAGTCTTTAGGCAGTTGCTGTGAAATAGTAGTCCGTGTGCGGATGGAGAGATTGCGTCTTTTCATGAACCGGAAACCTGTCGCTTAGTAGGAGCCATTTTGTGGTCTTTACAGATGTAAACACACAAAGGAAATGAAACGTAATATCCGCGCGCTTCTTCTTCTTCTACGCGGGCGGGTGGTTGCTTACAGTAGAAGAAGAAGCGCTTCCTGTTCTATGGGGGCGGGTGCTTACCTTGGCGGTTGCTTGCGTAGAAGAAGAAGCACTTCCTCTTCTACGGGGAAAAAAGATGGCGGCTGTTTACCGTAGTTGCGAGACCGAAACGTTATGAAAATGAATCTTAATATTAATCCATATATAAAGCGCACCGGGTTATAAGCCGCACTGTCAGCTTTTGAGTAAATTTGTGGTTTTTAGGTGCGGCTAATAGTGCGGAAAATACGGTAATCATTAACTTAGAATTTCATGGCTGCAACACGTGCCAAAGTAGTTGGGAAAGGGCATGTTCACCACTGTGTTACATGGCCTTTCCTTTTAACAACACTCAATAAACAATTGGGAACTGAGGAAACTAATTGTTGAAGCTTTGAAAGTGGAATTATTTCCCTTTCTTGTTTAATGTAGAGCTTCAGTCGTTCAACAGTATTTTACGCTTCATAATGCGCCACACATTTTCGATGGGAGACAGGTCTGGACTGCAGGCGGGCCAGGAAGTTAAAGTTAAAGTTAAGTTAAAGTACCAATGATTGTCACACAAACTAAGTGTGGTGAAATGTGTCCTCTGCATTTGACCCATCCCCTTCTTCACCCCCTGGGAGATGAGGAGAGCAGTGGGCAGCAGCGGTGCCGCGCCCGGGAATCATTTTTGGTGATTTAACCCCCAATTCCAACCCTTGATGCTGAGTATCAAGCAGGGAGGTAATGGGTCCCATTTTTATAGTCTTTGGTGTGACTCGGCCGGGGTTTGAACTCACAACCTACCGATCTCAGGGCGGACACTCTAACCACTAGGCCACTGAGTAGGAAAGTACCCGCACTCTTTTTTTTTACGAAGCCACGTTGTTGTAACACGTGCTGAATGTGGCTTGGCATTGTCTTGCTGAAATAAGCAGGGGCGTCCATGAAAAAGACGGCGTTTAGATGGCAGCATATGTTGTTTCTAAACCTGTATGTACCTTTCAGCATTAATGGTGCCTTCACAGATGTGTAAGTTACCCATGCCTTGGGCACTAATACACCCCCATACCATCACAGATGCTGGCTTTTGAACTTTGCGTCGATAACAGTCTAGATGGTTCGCTTCCCCTTTGGTCCGGATGACACGATGTCGAATATTTCCAAAAACAATTTGAAATGTGGACTCGTCAGACCACAGAACACTTTTCCACTTTGCATGAGTCCATCTTAGATGATGGCCCAGAGAAGCCGGCGGCGTTTCTGGGTGTTGTTGATAAATGGCTTTCGCATAGTAGAGCGACAAACTGTATTAAGTGACAGTGGTTTTCTGAAGTGTTCCTGAGCCCATGTGGTGATATCCTTTAGAGATCGATGTCGGTTTTTTATACAGTGCCGTCTGAGGGATGGAAGGTCACGGTCATTCAATGTTGGTTTCCGGCCATGCCGCTTACGTGGAGTGATTTCTCCAGATTCTCTGAACCTTTTGATGATATTATGGACCGTAGATGTTGAAATCCCTAAATTTCTTGCAATTGCACTTTGAGAAACGTTGTTCTTAAACTGTTCAACAAGTTGTGGACAAAGGGGTGTACCTCGCCCCATCCTTTCTTGTGAAAGACTGAGCATTGTTTGGGAAGCTGTTTTTATACCCAATCATGGCACCCACCTGTTCCCAATTAGCCTGCACACCTGTGGGATGTTCCAAATAAGTGTTTGATGAGCCTTCCTCAACTTTATCAGTATTTATTGCCACCTTTCCCAACTTCTTTGTCACGTGTTGCTGCCATCAAATTCTAAAGTTAATGATTATTTGCGAAACAAAATAAAGTTTATCAGTTTGAACATCAGGTGGGTGTGTTCTAACTATCGTGGGATCACACTCCTCAGCCTTCCCGGTAAGGTCTATTCAGGTGTACTGGAGAGGAGGCTACGCCGGATAGTCCAACCTCGGATTCAGGAGGAACAGTGTGGTTTTTGTCCTGGTCGTGGAACTGTGGACCAGCTCTATACTCTGGGCAGGGTCCTTGAGGGTGCATGGGAGTTTGCCCAACCAGTCTACATGTGTTTTGTGGACTTGGAGAAGGCATTCGACCGTGTCCCTCGGGAAGTCCTGTGGGGAGTGCTCAGAGAGTATGGGGTATCGGACTGTCTGATTGTGGCAGTCCGCTCCCTGTATGATCAGTGTCAGAGCTTGGTCCGCATTGCCGGCAGTAAGTCGGACACGTTTCCGGTGAGGGTTGGACTCCGCCAAGGCTGCCCTTTGTCACCCATTCTGTTCATAACTTTTATGGACAGAATTTCTAGGCGCAGTCAAGGCGTTGAGGGGATCTGGTTTGGTGGCTGCAGGATTAGGTCTCTGCTTTTTGCAGATGATGTGGTCCTGATGGCTTCATCTGGCCAGGATCTTCAGCTCTCGCTGGATCGGTTCGCAGCCGAGTGTGAAGCGACTGGGATGAGAATCAGCACCTCCAAGTCCGAGTCCATGGTTCTCGCCCGGAAAAGGGTGGAATGCCATCTCCGGGTTGGGGAGGAGACCCTGCCCCAAGTGGAGGAGTTCAAGTACCTCGGAGTCTTGTTCACGAGTGAGGGAAGAGTGGATCGTGAGATCGACAGGCGGATCGGTGCGGCGTCTTCAGTAATGCGGACGCTGTATCGATCCGTTGTGGTGAAGAAGGAGCTGAGCCGGAAGGCAAAGCTCTCAATTTACCGGTCGATCTACGTTCCCATCCTCACCTATGGTCATGAGCGTTGGGTTATGACCGAAAGGAGAAGATCACGGGTACAAGCGGCCGAAATGAGTTTCCTCCGCCGGGTGGCGGGGCTCTCCCTTAGAGATAGGGTGAGAAGCTCTGTCATCCGGGGGGAGCTCAAAGTAAAGCCGCTGCTCCTCCACATGGAGAGGAGCCAGATGAGGTGGTTCGGGCATCTGGTCAGGATGCCACCCGATCGCCTCCCTCGGGAGGTGTTTAGGGCACGTCCGACCGGTAGGAGGCCACGGGGAAGACCCAGGACACATTGGGAAGACTATGTCTCCCGGCTGGCCTGGGAACGCCTCGGGATCCCCCGGGAGGAGCTGGACGAAGTGGCTGGGGAGAGGGAAGTCTGGGCTTCCCTGCTTAGGCTGCTGCCCCCGCGACCCGACCTCGGATAAGCGGAAGAAGATGGATGGATGGATGGAGTTTGAACATCAAATATGTTGTCTTTGTAGCATATTCAACTGAATTTGGATTGAAAATGATTTGCAAATCATTGTATTCCGTTTATATTTACATCTAACACAATTTCCCAACTCATATGGAAACAGGGTTTGTACTAGTGTTGTCCCGATACCAATATTTTGGTACCGGTACCAGTACCAAAATGATTTTGATACTTTTCGGTGCTTTTCTAAATAAATGGAACCACAGAAAATGGCATTATTGGCTTTATTTTAACAAAAAATCTTAGAGTACATCAAACATATGTTTATTATTGTCACTTAGTCCTTAAATAAAATAGACAACTTGTCTTTTAGTAGTAAGTAAACAAACAAAGACTCCTAATTAGTCTATGCAGTAACATATTGTGTCATTTATACACCTATTATTTTGTACACATTATGAAGGACAAGTGGTAGAAACACAGAGTTGGCCTGCGTTGCTGGGAAGTGAAGTCAAGCCTTTTTGTCGCAGCTGCTGCCAGCAAAACCCCGACAGATAAAAATTCCTGCCTTCAAGACGCCCGGCTGTCCTCATTTCTCTTCAAGACCTTTTTTTGTCTTAATGTGTTGAAGTCGTGTTTGGACAAATGGCCTCTGTTGACTTCATTCAGCACACTTGACCTTGACATTTCATGAGCAATGACTCAGAGGTTCGCTGCAACGTGCCCTCCCTCACATTTCTTAACCAAATTACTTTGGAATGGCGCAAATATGACGAGGGGGTGATAGAAACATGTTCCGGAGAAACAGAGGACGCCGACACGTCAACAAGAAGAATAGTGTTTATTTCGTGAGTGTGGTTTTAATTGTGCTGCTTGATTGTTATTGAATTATTCATTCTGTGGCGAAGACTTTTGCAATTTGTTCATTTTCTGGCATCAAGTTGAAACAAACAACAAAAAATCTGTTTTTTCATCAACTTGGTATCTAAGAAGCTAGATTTATTCTCTACTGCTCTAAATATACTTGCAAAATTGACTATCCATCCATCCATCCATCTTCTTCCGCTTATCCGAGGTCGGGTCGCGGGGGCAGCAACCTAAGCGGGAAGCCCAGACTTCCCTCTCCCCAGCCACTTCGTCCAGCTCCTCCCGGGGGATCCCGAGGCGTTCCCAGGCCAGCCGGGAGACATAGTCTTCCCAACGTGTCCTGGGTCTTCCTCGTGGCCTCCTACCGGTCGGACGTGCCCTAAACACCTCCCTAGGGAGGCGCTCGGGTGGCATCCTGACCAGATGCCTGAACCACCTCATCTGGCTCCTCTCGATGTGGAGGAGCAGCGGCTTTACTTTGAGCTCCCCCGGATGACAGAGCTTCTCACCCTATCTCTAAGGGAGAGACCCGCCACCCGGCGGAGGAAACTCATTTCGGCCGCTTGTACCCGTGATCTTGTCCTTTCGGTCATAACCCAAAGCTCATGACCATAGGTGAGGATGGGAACGTAGATCGACCGGTAAATTGAGAGCTTTGCCTTCCGGCTCAGCTCCTTCTTCACCACAACGGATCGATACAGCGTCCGCATTACTGAAGACGCCGCACCGATCCGCCTGTCGATCTCACGATCCACTCTTCCCTCACTCGTGAACAAGACTCCGAGGTACTTGAACTCCTCCACTTGGGGCAAGATCTCCTCCCCAACCCGGAGATGGCACTCCACCCTTTTCCGGGCGAGAACCATGGACTCGGACTTGGAGGTGCTGATTCTCATCCCAGTCGCTTCACACTCAGCTGCGAACCGATCCAGTGAGAGCTGAAGATCCTGGCTAGATGAAGCCATCAGGACCACATCATCTGCAAAAAGCAGAGACCTAATCCTGCAGCCACCAAACCGAATCCAAAATTGACTAATTTGTCGGTAATACAAAACCCAAAAGCAGTGAAGTTGTCACGTTGTGTAAATGGTAAATAAAAACAGAATTTGCAAATCCTTTTCAACTTATATTTGTCATGTCTGTGTAATCATGTTTTGTTTTAAGTCATGTTTTGTTTAGTTATAGGACTCTTTAGTTTCTGTCTTTTCACTCCCTTGTCTTGTTTCCATGATTACCCCATTAGTTTCACCTGTTCCACGTTTGGACTCATTGTGCACTCTTGTTTGTCACCATAGCAACCCATTAGTTTTCACCTGTCACGTCACGCACCTGTTTCACGTCTTGAGTCACGCACCTGTTTTCGTTAATCATGTCTGTAGTATTTAAGTTCATTGTTTTCAGTTTGTCTTTCTGACGACCTCACCACATTTATGCTCTGTCCATTCTTTCCATGTCCATTCTTCATGCAACTATTTTTGTCCAAGCCAAGTAAGTTTTTGTTCCATGTTTATAGTCTTTTTGTTTTTCATAGTTTCTTCTCCGCCACTGTGCGTGCTATTCATTTGTACTTTTTTGCTATAGTCTTTTGGTTTCATAGTTTATTCTCCGCCACTGTGCCCGCTTTTTGTTTGATCCTTTTTTTTGTATATATAGTCTTTAAATAAATCATGTACCTTCATTCCCGTCTTGCCCGTGCCAACTTTCCGTTGCATCCCGGAAAAGCAAACACCCAAGATCAAGTCATGACAATATTCAATTGAATAGACTGCAAAGACAAGATATTTAACGTTCACACTGAGAAACTTCTTTTTTTTTTGTGCAAATAATCATTAACTTAGAATTTAATGGCAGCAGCACATTGCAAAAAAGTTGTCACAGGGGCATTTTTACCACTGTGTTACATGGCCTTTCCTTTTAACAACACTCAGTAAAGGTTTGGGAACTGAGGAGACACATTTTTGAAGTGGAATTATTTCCCATTCTTGCTTACATGTTTTATCCGGCCCGCGGGATGAGTTTGCTCATTTTGGGATGAAAGAACCTGCTGTTCTAAATGTGTCCACTAGATGTCGCAATAGCAATTATTTGTATCTTTGTCGATGATGCTACATATGTACAACATAAACCACATCAGTCGAGGAAAATGATATCAAACTACATAAATAACTCAATCTTGATAGATTGAAAATGAACACCAATGAGTTGACTCATGAACATTATCACATCATTTATTTAGTTAATATAAATAACGACAAATAAAGCATATATACTATTAACCGCAACAGGTAATTGTAAAAAAAACAAAAACAACATTGTGATTTGTACAATTTCAGAATGTGCTTGTTCTATTTTTAAACAAGGAAAACAATCTGAGGTTGTCTTTATTTTTAAGTTATCGTGCCGTGATTTTACTAGTCCGGACAATTTGGGAGTAGATTTTTCTCCAGTTCTCCTGTTCTAAATCTTAGTGACATATTACATATATCAGATAGGTGGGGTTTTTTACCCTTCCGTTCATATTTCGCTGTTTGTTGCATTTTTGTTGCCTTTTGCTTGATGGTAAAATAAGTGGATGGAGAGGGGTTGTGACATTCATATGTTGTCAATATTCAGTGTTTTATCCTTCATAGTTAATATTGTAAATCCCACATTCTTTATTTTCATGTTCTCTTTTGTAAAGTAAATCTGAACAGCCGATATGGGCATCTACATCAACTATATGATTTGCCTGAGATGCTGGACAGGACAAAAAAATAATAATAATAAAAAATAAATAAATAATTAAAAAAAAATATATATATATATATATATATATATATATATATATATATATATATATATATATATATGTATATGTATATATATCTATATATATATATATATATATATATATATATATATATATTTTTTTTTTTATTATTATTATTTTTTTTGATTATTTATTTATTTATTTATTTATTTTTTATTATTATTATTTTTTTGTCCTGTCCAGCATCTCAGGCAAATCATATAGTTGATGTATATATATGTATATATATATATATATATATATATATATATATATATATATATATATATATATGTATATGTATATATATATATATATATATATATATATATATATTTATATATATATATATATGTATATGTATATATATATATATATATATATATATATATATATATATATATTTATATATATATATATATATATATATATATATATATATATATATACATATATATAATATATATATATATATATATATATATACATACATATATATGTTGTCAATATTCAGTGTTTTATCGTTCATAGTTATTTTGTAAATCCCACAGTCTTTATTTATTTCAAGGCGGTCTGTCATAACATTTTTAGCAATCAATCAGACATTATTGTGAGGTTTTGTATTATTTTACCATGAATTAACGTGGACCCCGACTTAAACGGGTTGAAAAACTTATTGGGGTGTTACCATTTAGTGGTCAATTGTACGGAATACGTACTGTACTGTGCAATCTACTAATAAAAGTTTCAATCAATCAATCAATCAAGTGTTCCTAAAAATAGATATACCGGCCCCCAGACACATTTTTTCACTAAATTTGGCCCCCTGGGTCAAATGAACTGCCCAGGCCTGCTCTAAATGGTGTGTGGTGTGAAATGTAGGGGTGTAACGGTACACAACAATTGCAGTTCGGTACGTACCTCGGTTTAGAGGTCACGGTTTGGTTCATTTTCGGTACAGTAAGAAAACAAAATATACATTTTTTGGTTATTTATTTACCAAATTTGTAAACAATGGCTTTATCCTTTTGACATTGGGAACACTATAATAATTCTGCCCACGTTAATCAACATTCAACTGCCTCAAGTTGTTGCTCAGATTAAATAAAATGACAAAACTTTTCTTCTACATATAAAAAGTGCTACATTAAACAGTTTCAAGTCAACTCATCATGCTTAATTTATTACAGCATTTGGGAAGCCTGTTGTTGATTTATTATGTAAATGTTATATTTTGATCAACATGTGATAGCAGGGACCCTGCCATTCAAAACTAGGCTGCTGCATTTCTAATGATTAATGTAACTATAGCTGAAAAAATATATAGTACAATAGCAATAGGAGAGACTATTCCTCCCTGAACACCATGGAGTTCATGCAGGCTTAATGATGCACTTACATTATTATATCAACTATCAGAGACAGAAACTCTTCATTTAACATATTGTCCTTTTTTGCTGCTTCAACACAGCTCAATCAACACAGAAAAAGGTAAAGTGAAATAACAGACTGACAGGGCTTTGCTGTCCGTAACACACACACACACATGCACACACACACACACACACCGCAAAATGAGCTAACGTTACGCTAAAAGCGAATTAGCCTTCGCCTCAAGCCAGGACTGCGAGCGAGCTGAGTTGCTGTTTAGGTTTCTAGAAGGTCAACGGGCTCATAGTGATGTTACTAGTAGTTGACTGGGAGGTGTTTATTATCATTTGGGGAGAGTCCGCTGCCTGATGATTACCTGCTAAACGCTAAGCACTGACTACATCATACTTGCCAACCTTGAGACCTCCGATTTCGGGAGGTGGGGGGTGGGGGCGTGGTCGGGGGTGGGGCGGGCCGTGGTTGGGGGCGTGGTTAAGAGGGGAGGAGTATATTGACAGCTAGAATTCACCAAGTCAAGTATTTCATACATATTATATATATACACAGGCCCGACCCTAACCAATCTGGCGCCCTAGGCAAGATTTTAGGTGGCGCCCCCCCACATCGGCAGTGAAGTGTATATACTCACAAGAAACCGAATAGCTTTGTCTTTGACCTTTTTTTTTTACTTACAACTATACCTAATATATAAAGGGGTGGAAAAGTGACTATTACCTGCAGGGCAAACATTAGCTAACCAGAAGGCAATAACAATGTAAACAAAAAACAGCTGCTTAAAAGATCTAATACAAATGTCCCTGAGGAATGTAAGGTGGGAGTACTGTAATTACCTAACGTTACATTATTATTTTCCATAACAATTTAGCCCCCTCCACAATATTAACCCGACGTTAAAACAGAACTAGCTATTTATTGATTAACAATTGCCGAATCATGTGACATTAGCTTAATGCTAAAAAGCCGGGTTACTATCACATTCTGTAACAGACAAATAATTTCATGTAGGCTAACGTTATCTACCTGCTACCTCTTGTCTTTTCTCGTTTCTCCTCCTCTTCTTTTCTCTTTTTTCTTCCCTGGGCACCTGACAGTTTTGGCCGTTTTGACATCTTGTGTTGATTTTTTGATGTGGTGACGTCCAAAAAGAGTCATGATACGGGAAGGGAGGGGGCTCACCGTGCGCGGGGACAGGGGGGGGGAGGGGGCGTAATGTTGTAACAAATAATATTTCTATTAAATAGGCTTTACTTTGCATTTTAATTAACGTGGGATTATTTTTTGTATTTAGAAATAATAGTACCAACTTTTTTTCTTTTCTTTTTTTTTCTCCAACATTTGTGGCACTGGCGTGGCGCCCCCTGATGGACGGCGCCCTTAGCATTTGCCTATACGGCCTATGCCACGGGCCGGCCCTGTATATACATATATATATATATATATATATATAGAGAGAGAGAGAGAGAGAGAGAGAGAGAGAGAGAGAGAGAGAGAGAGAGAGAGAGAGAGAGAGAGAGAGAGAGAGAGAGAGAGAGAGAGAGAGAGAGATATCTACATCCTGAAAATATGCAAACAAAACTGTGTTTAGATAATTGATACTTCAAACTTGCATAAATAAACATTAAGGAATATAACATAACTTGGCTTCTGAGAGTTTCAAAATGTAATGAATAAAATGCTAAAGTTGTTGATAAACAAGCAATTATTTTAATAATTAAATATGGTCATTTTAAATGAATTATTATGATAATTTAAAATCAATTATTTCAAATGTGTTTATTTTAATGTATAATTCTATGGATGGATGTAATAAGGAGTCACGAAAAAATACAAATAAAAATACAATCAATTTTGATGTTTTTAGCAAAATATAGTAAAAATGTATTTAGTTTTTTTTTGTTTTTTTTTAATTAATAAATATATTTATTTTTAGGTCAAATAAACATAATAATACAATTTATCTCTAGTCTGGATGATTTAGTTCTTGTCACCCTGTTGTCCTCCCGTCATGAAAAAAAGGCTGTCCTCACTCAGGTCCGCATGGAGCTGGAGGGGGCGTGGCCTCCAGCTCCGGCTGAAAATCGGGAGATTTTCGGGAGAATATTTGTCCCGGGAGTTTTTCGGGAGAGGCGCTGAATTCCGGGAGTCTCCCGGAAAATTCGGGAGGGTTGGCAAGTATGGACTACATGCGCTCTGAATACGCACTGCTGATTGGCTGTTACCGCTCTGCGTGTAACCAATCAGATGGTTGTGTGGGTGGGACAATGCTGGGTGTTGTGTAAAGGACTGACAGAGACAGAGGCAGAAGGCTACTTAATATGTTCGTGTGGAAACTCTTTCAGTACACCTCCGAACCGAACCGAACCGAAACCCCCGTACCGAAACGGTTCAATACAAATACACGTACCGTTACACCCCTACTGAAATGAAAATTAATCTGAGTCTGGTGAATTTGGTTTTCTCACACAACTTCTATGAGATCTCCGGTTTTAAAACGTCTTTTTATTCCGTCTCCAAAAGGTGCTTTCATCATCTGCTGGACCCCCGGCCTGGTCATCCTCCTCCTGGACGTCTTCTGCGCCAGCTGCAACGTGCTCACCTACGAGAAGTTCTTCCTGCTCCTGGCCGAGTTCAACTCCGCCATGAACCCCATCATCTACTCCTACCGCGACAAGGAGATGAGCGCCACCTTCCGGCAGATCCTGTGCTGCCAGCGGCAGGAGAACGTCAACGGGACGGCGGCGGAGGGCTCCGACCGCTCCGCCTCGTCCGTCAACCACACGGTGCTGAGCGGCGGCCTGCACCACCATCACCACAACGAACACTCGGTGGTGTAAAGAAGGTGAGCGTGGATGTTTTGGAAGGGACGGTGAGGAGACGGGGGAAACCGCGAGATGGATTGTAGATTGGCGATGGACGTTGCAGCGGTGGACTCCGCGAAGGATGAGGAGGCATTATCACAAAGACTTTGAAAGGATGTTAGTATTTTTGAGTTCAATGTGAAATGACAGTACAATAATCTCCTGTTTACGTCCCATTGTTACTTCTGTCAGGTTCAAACATTTGATGACATCTATTAAACAAGACAAGAGGCAAAGAATTAAACAGAGACAGAATTCAATTCGGACTCAATTGAGGAGAGATGCCGGGACATTGTACTCTTGTACAATTCCCAGCACGCTCTGGCGAAAGATTGTACTCCTTCTCCTTTATTTGACCACATGACCACAGCTGCTTCCAAAGGGAAGTGGGTCGTAAAAAGCGTTGCCTTTGGTTACAGAACAGTTCAAAAGAAAAGTTCGTAAAACGAGTTAAAAAACAGGTTCGTGAAGCAGTTCAAAAAGTTGAAAAAGGAGGTTCAAAAAGAGGTCGTCTGGAAATTGGGCAGATCCTGCCTTCTCTCTGCTTTGGGTTAGAACAATAATTTCTGTTGATTACCATACATGAAAGAAAACAGAAAACCCTTCATGTTGCTTTCCCGCTTACACAGTGGAGTTTTACGAGCCTTCTTCTTGGTAGGTTTCAAAGACAGCTTTTGTCTTCTTGCCGGGCACTCAATGTAACACAAAGTTTTTGTGATAACTTAGAAACAATTATTCCAACAACTTCCATCAAGGTTTTGTTTTGATTAGTCCAGCTACTGAAATGAAAATTAATGTGAGTCTGGTGAATTTGGTTTTCTCACACAACTTCTATGAGATCTCCGGTTTTAAAACGTCTTTTTATTCCGTCTCGTGTCTCCAAAAGGTGCTTTCATCACCTGCTGGACTCCGCGAAGGATGAGGAGGCATTATCACAAAGACTTTGAAAGGATGTTAGTATTTTTGAGTTCAATGTGAAATGACAGTACAATAATCTCCTGTTTACGTCCCATTGTTACTTCTGTCAGGTTCAAACATTTGATGACAGTTATTAAACAAGACAAGAGGCAAAGAATTAAACAGAGACAGAATTCAATTTGGACTCAATTGAGGAGAGACGCCGGGACATTGTACTCTTGTACAATCCCCAGCACGCTCTGGCGAAAGATTGTACTCCTCCTCCTTTATTTTACTTTCTCCGACCACATGACCACAGCTGATTCCAGAGGGAAGTGGGTCGTAAACAGCGTTGCCTTTGGTTACAGAACAGTTCAAAAGAAAAGGTTCGTGAAGCAGTTGAAAAAGGAGGTTCAAAAAGAGGTCGTCTGGAAATTGGGCAGATCCTGCCTTCTCTCTGCTTTGAAGTCCTTGGGTTAGGACAATATATTTCTGTTGATTACCATACATGAAAGAAAACAGAAAACCCTTCATGTTGCTTTCTCGCGTACACAGTGGAGTTTTACGAGCCTTCTTCTTGGTAGGTTTCAAAGACAGCTTTTGTCTTCTTTGCCGGGCACTCAATGTAACACAAAGTTTTTGTGATAACTTAGAAACAATTATTCCAACAACTTCCATCAAGGTTTTGTTTTGATTAGTCCAGCTAACGGGATTACTACTACTACTAACCCACCCCCCGCATGGTACATTCCACTTTGCCGGTCCACTACTGACAGAGCACAGAGAGCTTGGCTGTTTAGCATCAGCAAGCGTCTGAGTCACTGAACTGTGAGTGGAACAATCCACCAACAAAAACAGCCATTTGTAACTTTTCTTACATGAAGCAGGGACAAACAAACCCCAGTAATGGTGCTTGGCGGAATGTGACCCACTTTCTACGGGGTAGGGCAGGGGGGGGATCCCATGACATCATTATAACGCGTTCTGAAGCTCAAACTAAACTAAGCATTTGAACACGTTGACTTCCAGTTGATCCATCCATCCATCCATCTTCTTCCGCTTATCCGAGGTCGGGTCGCGGGGGCAGCAGCTTAAGCAGGGATGCCCAGACTTCCCTCTCCCCAGCCACTTCATCCAGCTCCTCCCGGGGGATCCTGAGGCGTTCCCAGGCCAGCCGGGAGAGATAGTCTTCCCAGCGTGTCCTGGGTCTTCCCCGTGGCCTCCTACCGGTCGGACGTGCCCGAAACACCTTCCTAGGGAGGCGTTCGGGTGGCATCCTGACCAGATGCCCGAACCACCTCATCTGGCTCCTCTCGATGTGGAGGAGCAGCGGCTTTACTTTGAGCTCCCCCCGAATGACAGAGCTTCTCACCCTATCTCTAAGGGAGAGCCCCGCCACTCGGCGGAGGAAACTCATTTCGGCCGCTTGTACCCGTGATCTTGTCCTTTCGGTCATGACCCAAAGCTCATGACCATAGGTGAGGATGGGAACGTAGATCGACCGGTAAATCGAGAGCTTTGCCTTCCGGCTCAGCTCCTTCTTCACCACAACGGATCGATACAGCGTCCGCATTACTGAAGACGCCGCACCGATCCGCCTGTCGATCTCACGATCCACTCTTCCCCCACTCGTGAACAAGACTCCGAGGTACTTGAACTCCTCCACTTGGGGCAAGATCTCCTCCCCAACCCGGAGATGGCACTCCACCCTTTTCCGGGAGAGAACCATGGACTCGGACTTGGAGGTGCTGATTCCCATCCCAGTCGCTTCACACTCGGCTGCGAACCGATCCAGTGAGAGCTGAAGATCTTGGCCGGAGGAAGCCATCAGGACCACATCATCTGCAAATAGCAGAGACCTAATCCTGCAGCCACCAAACCAGATACCCTCAACGCCCTGACTGCGCCTAGAAATTCTGTCCATAAAGGTTATGAACAGAATCGGTGACAAAGGGCAGCCTTGGCGGAGTCCAACCCTCACTGGAAACGTGTCCGACTTACTGCCGGCAATGCGGACCAAGCTCTGACACTGATCATACAGGGAGCGAACTGCCACAATAAGACAGTCCGTTACCCCATACTCTCTGAGCACTCCCCACAGGACTTCCCGGGGTACACGGTCGAATGCCTTCTCCAAGTCCACAAAGCACATGTAGACTGGTTGGGCAAACTCCCATGCACCCTTCCAGTTGATGACTCAGCTTATTCGATCAGAACCAGATGTATTTTTGTTTTATTTTATTTTTTTGGTCTGGTTTTGATGTTCATCAATGAGAAAACCTAAAACCAAATGAAAACAAACTCACCATTTGAAGCGAGCATCTCAGCTCTGCAAATATCCCAAAATAAACGAGATGAATGCAACCAAACAGCTTCAGAGCTGCCGTCCGACTTAAATATACAGTCCTGGTCAAAAGTGTACATACACTTGTAAAGAACATCATGTCATGGCTGTCTTGACTTTACAATCATTTCTACAACTCGTATTTTTTTGTGATGTAGTGATTGGAGCACATACTTGTTGGTCACAAAAAACATTCATGAAGTTTGCTTCTTTTATGAATTTATTATGGCTCTACTGAAAATGTGAGGGTCAAAAGTATACATACAGCAATGTTAATATTTGCTTACATGTCCCTTGGCAAGTTTACCTGCAATAAGACACTTTTGGTAGCCATCCACAAGCTTCTGCTTGAACTTTTGACCACTCCTCTTGACCACTCCTATTGTGGCCAAACATAACATAACATGGACAAGGATAAGACCTTCTGGAGGAAAGTTCTGTGGTCAGATGAAACCAAAATGGAGCTGTTTGGCCACAATACCCATCAATATGTTTGGAGGGGAAAAGGTGAGGCCTCTAATCCCAGGAACACAAATCATTGACTTGAGCAAGTCAGGAACACCACTTGGAGCTATTTCAAAGCAGCTTAAAAGGTCCCAAGAGCAACTGTGCAGACAATTGTTCGTAAGTGCATGGCACAGTTTTGTCACTGCCACGATCAGGAAGAAAACGCAAGCTATCACCTGCTGCTGAGAGAAAATTGTTCAGGATGATCAAGAGTCAACCGAGAACCACCAAAAAGCAGGTCTGCAATGAATTGGAAGCTTCTGGAACACAGGTGTCAGTGTCCACAGTCAAGTGTGTTTTGCATCGCCATGGACTGAGAGGCTACCGTGCAAGAAGGAAGCCCTTTCTCCAGAAGCCACACCTTAAGGCTCGTCTAAAGTTTGCTGCTGATCACATGGACAAAGATAAGACCTTCTGGAGGAAAGTTCTGTGGTCAGATGAAACCAAAATGGAGCTGTTTGGCCACAATACCCAGCAATATGTTTGGAGGGGAAAAGGTGAGGCCTCTAATCCCAGGAACACAAATCATTGACTTGAGCAAGTCAGGAACACCACTTGGAGCTATTTCAAAGCAGCTTAAAAGGTCCCAAGAGCAACTGTGCAGACAATTGTTCGTAAGTGCATGGCACAGTTTTGTCACTGCCACGATCAGGAAGAAAACGCAAGCTATCACCTGCTGCTGAGAGAAAATTGTTCAGGATGATCAAGAGTCAACCGAGAACCACCAAAAAGCAGGTCTGCAATGAATTGGAAGCTTCTGGAACACAGGTGTCAGTGTCCACAGTCAAGTGTGTTTTGCATCGCCATGGACTGAGAGGCTACCGTGCAAGAAGGAAGCCCTTTCTCCAGAAGCCACACCTTAAGGCTCGTCTAAAGTTTGCTGCTGATCACATGGACAAAGATAAGACCTTCTGGAGGAAAGTTCTGTGGTCAGATGAAACCAAAATGGAGCTGTTTGGCCACAATACCCAGCAATATGTTTGGAGGGGAAAAGGTGAGGCCTCTAATCCCAGGAACACAAATCATTGACTTGAGCAAGTCAGGAACACCACTTGGAGCTATTTCAAAGCAGCTTAAAAGGTCCCAAGAGCAACTGTGCAGACAATTGTTCGTAAGTGCATGGCACAGTTTTGTCACTGCCACGATCAGGAAGAAAACGCAAGCTATCACCTGCTGCTGAGAGAAAATTGTTCAGGATGATCAAGAGTCAACCGAGAACCACCAAAAAGCAGGTCTGCAATGAATTGGAAGCTTCTGGAACACAGGTGTCAGTGTCCACAGTCAAGTGTGTTTTGCATCGCCATGGACTGAGAGGCTACCGTGCAAGAAGGAAGCCCTTTCTCCAGAAGCCACACCTTAAGGCTCGTCTAAAGTTTGCTGCTGATCACATGGACAAAGATAAGACCTTCTGGAGGAAAGTTCTGTGGTCAGATGAAACCAAAATGGAGCTGTTTGGCCACAATACCCAGCAATATGTTTGGAGGAGAAAAGGTGAGGCCTCTAATCCCAGGAACACAAATCATTGACTTGAGCAAGTCAGGAACACCACTTGGAGCTATTTCAAAGCAGCTTAAAAGGTCCCAAGAGCAACTGTGCAGACAATTGTTCGTAAGTGCATGGCACAGTTTTGTCACTGCCACGATCAGGAAGAAAACGCAAGCTATCACCTGCTGCTGAGAGAAAATGGTTCAGGATGATTAAGAGTCAACCGAGAACCACCAAAAAGCAGGTCTGCAATGAATTGGAAGCTTCTGGAACACAGGTGTCAGTGTCCACAGTCAAGTGTGTTTTGCATCGCCATGGACTGAGAGGCTACCGTGCAAGAAGGAAGCCCTTTCTCCAGAAGCCACACCTTAAGGCTCGTCTAAAGTTTGCTGCTGATCACATGGACAAAGATAAGACCTTCTGGATGAAAGTTCTGTGGTCAGATGAAACAAAAATTGAGCAGTTTGGCCACAATACCCAGCAATATGTTTGGAGGGGAAAAGGTGAGGCCTCTAATCCCAGGAACACAAATCATTGACTTGAGCAAGTCAGGAACACCACTTGGAGCTATTTCAAAGCAGCTTAAAAGGTCCCAAGAGCAACTGTGCAGACAATTGTTCGTAAGTGCATGGCACAGTTTTGTCACTGCCACGATCAGGAAGAAAACGCAAGCTATCACCTGCTGCTGAGAGAAAATTGTTTAGGATGATCAAGAGTCAACCGAGAACCACCAAAAAGCAGGTCTGCAATGAATTGGAAGCTTCTGGAACACAGGTGTCAGTGTCCACAGTCAAGTGTGTTTTGCATCGCCATGGACTGAGAGGCTACCGTGCAAGAAGGAAGCCCTTTCTCCAGAAGCCACACCTTAAGGCTCGTCTAAAGTTTGCTGCTGATCACATGGACAAAGATAAGACCTTCTGGAGGAAAGTTCTGTGGTCAGATGAAACCAAAATGGAGCTGTTTGGCCACAATACCCAGCAATATGTTTGGAGGGGAAAAGGTGAGGCCTTTAATCCCAGGAACACCAATTCCTACCGTCAAGCATGGTGGTGGTAGTATTATGCTCTGGGCCTGTTTTGCTGCCAATGGAACTGCTGCTTTAAATGGGACAATGAAAAAAGGAGGATTACCTCCAAATTGTTCAGGACAAGCTAAAATCATCAGCCCGGAGGTTGGGTCTTGGGCGCAGTTGGGTGTTCCAACAGGACAATGACCCCAAACACACGTCAAAAGTGGTAAAGGAATGGCTAAATCAGGCTAGAATGAAGGTTTTAGAATGGCCTTCCCAAAGTCCTGACTTAAAGGTGTGGACAATGCTGAAGAAACAAGTCCATGTCAGAAAAAGCAACACATTTAGCTGAACTGCACCAATTGTGTCAAGAGGAGTGGTCCAAAAACTCAAGCAGAAGCTTGTGGATGGCTACCAAAAGCGCCTTATTGCAGGTAAACTTGTAAGCAAATATTAACATTGCTGTATGTATACTTTTGACCTAGTCACATTTTCAGTAGAGCCATAATACATGACATGATGTTCTTTACAAGTGTATGTACACTTTTGACCACCACTGTAGGAAATGGGTTCAAAAAAGCTGCAAGCAATCCCAACGTGTTTATTTCCCTTCTAAGGCATTAAAGACAAGTTGTTCCCCAGGTTCTGGCCAAAAAAAGGGGGAGGAGGATGTTTGCAGACCGCCTTATGCAGAGAAAAGGTGAAGGCCGTCCTGCGAAGTGTTGACAGACTGCAGACTGAGACATGAAATGTGACCACTTATCTGCTTTCTGTCTTTTTGTTGCGTTTGTGTCTGAGCGCTACAAACAACTTGGAGGTCACACGAGTGTGGAAACAAAGTAAAACCCACTTCTCGTCGATCGGCGATTCTTAAAATGACAAACACAAAGGGATGCGGTGAAGTACTTCAGTTTGTAGTTTACACAATCTCTGGTCTCGGATTGGTTAATTAACATTTTTTTCATGAAATCCTCCATTTGGGGGAAAGGTCATGACCAGGGACTGAATGTTACACACCCGTTCAAATAGATTCATGAAGGTTTTTTTAAATTAGATATACCGTATTTTCCGCGCCATAAGGCGCCCTGGGTTATAAGCCGCGCCTTCAATGATCGGCATATTTCAAAACTTTGTCCACCTATAAGCCGCCCGGTGTTGTAAGCCGCATCTAACTGCGCTAAAGGAATGTCAAAAAAAACAGTCAGATAGGTCAGTCAAACTTTAATAATATATTAAAAACCAGCGTTCTAACAACTCTGTTCACTCCCAAAATGTACGCAAATGTGCAATCACAAACATACGTATATCAACATGGACAGAGCTGCGTGAAAAAAGCCACCCGGCCTCTTCGCGTAAACTTAAACTTACCTTAACCACTCGCTCATCTTTTCTTCATCCATCCCTTCGAGTTAGCTTTTATGATGACGCCGGCTGGAAAGGTCTCTTTTGGCAAGGTCTTCCTTTTGAATATCACCATGGGTGGAAGTTTCTGGCCATTAGCATGGCAAGCTAGAACCACAGTGAAGCATGACTTCTCATTCCCTGTGGTGCGAATATTCACCGTACGTGCTCCCGTTGTATCCACAGTGCGGTTCACAGGAATATCAGTTGCTGTGAAATAGTAATCCGTGTGCGGATGGAGAGATTGCGTCTTTTCATGAACCGGATACCTGTCGCTTAGTAGGAGCCATTTTGTGGTCTTTACAGATGTAAACACACAAAGGAAATGAAACGTATGGTGATATCCGCGCGCTTTTTCTTCTTCTACGCGGGCGGGTGGTTGCTTACAGTAGAAGAAGAAGCGCTTCCTGTTCTATGGGGGCGGGTGCTTACCTTGGCGGTTGCTTGCGTAGAAGAAGAAGCGCTTCCTGTTCTACCGGCAAAAAAGATGGCGGCTGTTTACCGAAGTTGCGAGACCGAAACTTTATGAAAATGAATCTTAATATTTATCCATATATAAAGCGCACCGGGTTATAAGGCGCACTGTCAGCTTTTGAGAAAATTTGTGGTTTTTAGGTGCGCCTTATAGTGCGGAAAATACGGTATGTTCAGTTTGTTATATTCAGTTAAGTTGTATCTTTAATAGATGCAGTTTTTTTTTGTTTTTTTTACCTTTAATTGGCTACGTCTGCACGATTATCAGAATCAGAATCTGAAATACTTGTTAAGATTTTCAGCACAATCCCATTCAAGAGCAGACAAACATTACAGGGAGACAGAACAGGATCAAACATTACAGGGAGACAGACCAGGATCAAACATTACAGGGAGACAGACCAGGATCAAACATTACAGGGAGACAGAACAGGATCAAACATTACAGGGAGACAGAACAGGATCAAACATTACAGGGAGACAGACCAGGATCAAACATTACAGGGAGACAGAACAGGATCAAACATTACAGGGAGACAGAACAGGATCAAACATTACAGGGAGACAGACCAGGATCAAACATTACAGGGAGACAGAACAGGATCAAACATTACAGGGAGACAGAACAGGATCAAACATTACAGGGAGACAGACCAGGATCAAACATTACAGGGAGACAGACCAGGATCAAACATTACAGGGAGACAGAACAGGATCAAACATTACAGGGAGACAGAACAGGATCAAACATTACAGGGAGACAGACCAGGATCAAACATTACAGGGAGACAGACCAGGATCAAACATTACAGGGAGACAGAACAGGATCAAACATTACAGGGAGACAGAACAGGATCAAACATTACAGGGAGACAGACCAGGATCAAACTTTACAGGGAGACAGAACAGGATCAAACATTACAGGGAGACAGACCAGGATCAAACATTACAGGGAGACAG
>NC_084567.2:41245000-41300000 GCF_033978685.3 Nerophis lumbriciformis
TGCTTTGTGGTAGCAGTTGTCTTCTTTAGTTCATTGATCAGTAGCCGCAAATAACCGAAATAAAGGTCCATTTTGATTTCAACACGTCGAGCTGAAAATTGTACCGTATTTTTCGGACTATAAGACGCACTTAAAGTCCTTTCCGTTTTCTCAAAAATCGACAATGCGCCTTATAGCCCGGTGCGCCATATTTCTGGTTGTGCTTACCGACCTCAAAAGCAATTTTATTTGGTACACGGTGTAATGACAAGTGTGACCAGTAGATGGCAGTCACACATAAGAGATACGTGTAGACTGCAAGATGACGCCAGTAAACAACACCAAAAACTTTAAATGTTCCATTGAGAATATAGAACATTACACACGGTGCTCAAAAAATCTGTCCCAGATGTTTTTTAGTACGACTTCAGTGAGCTGTGAAGCTGCGTTAAACGTACGAGTATTACTATGGTGTGTGTATAAGGCATACTTGCCAACCTTGAGACCTCCAATTTCGGGAGGTGGGGGTGGGGGAGTGGTCGGGGGTGGGGCAGGGGGCGTGGTTGGGGGCGTGGTTAAGATATATATATATTTATATATATATATATATATATATATATATATATATATATATATATATATATATATATAAGAAATACTTGACTTTCAGTGAATTCTAGCTATATATATATATAAATAAATAAAATAAATACTTGATTTTCAGTGTTCATTTACAAACTACAACTCACAAACACTTTAGAGTTAGGCTCCACCATCAGAATGTGTACCGTATTTTCCGCACCATAAGGCGCCCTGGGTTATAAGCCGCGCCTTCAATGAACGGCATATTTCAAAACTTTGTCCACCTATAAGCCGCCCCGTGTTATAAGCCGCATCTAACTGCGCTAAAGGAATGTCAAAAAAACAGTCAGATAGGTCAGTCAAACTTTAATAATATATTAAAAACCAGCGTGATGTGGGCGCGCATGGAGTCGTATATCAACATGGACGGAGCTGCGTGAAAAAAGCCACCCGTAAACTTAAACTTACCTTAACCACTCGCTCATCTTTTCTTCATCCATCCCTTCGAGTTAGCTTTTATGATGACGCCGGCTGGAAAGGTCTCTTTTGGCAAGGTCTTCCTTTTGAATATCACCATGGGTGGAAGTTTCTGGCCATTAGCATGGCAAGCTAGAACCACAGTGAAGGATGACTTCTCATTCCCTGTGGTGCGAATATTCACCGTACGTGCTCCCGTTGTATCCACAGTGCGGTTCACAGGAATATCAAAAGTCAGTGGAACCTCGTCCATGTTGATAATGTTCTCTGGCCGGATCTTTTTTTCAGCTATCTTGTTTTTACAATATGCACGGAAAGTAGCCAGCTTTTCTTGAAAGTCTTTAGGCAGTTGCTGTGAAATAGTAGTCCGTGTGCGGATGGAGAGATTGCGTCTTTTCATGAACCGGAAACCTGTCGCTTAGTAGGAGCCATTTTGTGGTCTTTACAGATGTAAACACACAAAGGAAATGAAACGTAATATCCGCACGCTTCTTCTTCTTCTACGCGGGCGGGTGGTTGCTTACAGTAGAAGAAGAAGCGCTTCCTGTTCTATGGGGGCGGGTGCTTACCTTGACGGTTGCTTGCGTAGAAGAAGAAGCACTTCCTCTTCTACGGGGAAAAAAGATGGCGGCTGTTTACCGTAGTTGCGAGACCGAAACTTTATGAAAATGAATCTTAATATTAATCCATATATAAAGCGCACCGGGTTATAAGCCGCACTGTCAGCTTTTGAGTAAATTTGTGGTTTTTAGGTGCGGCTAATAGTGCGGAAAATACGGTACTTAAACTTATAAAGATCACATGGATATTATTCAGTGAGTTGATTCACCAAAACTAACCTGTTATAGAGGAGGAAAAAAGCACACAGGACGTTTCAATTGTTCACAGACTGGTCGCGCTCATCAGAATGACAAGACACTTCCGGTCTGCAGGTGATAGCATTCAATTTGGAAGAAACGCCCTACTGCCCCCTACTGACCAATGTGAATACTGATAAATGTGTAATGACAGCTCCAAAAAACGAATTCAAACCACAAAATAAAATAAATAAATCAACACAAAAATGTGACACATTATGGGTGGGTCACATATGCATGTACAGTAGATGGCAGTATTGTCCTGTTTAAAAGTGTCACAACATTGCTGTTTACGGCAGACCAACTGCTTTACGGTAGACACTGTTGTTGTGTGTTGTCAACACGTCACTCGGGTCCGCCTGAATTTCGGGAGTTTTTTCGGGAGAAAATTTGTCTACGGGAGGTTTTCGGGAGAGGCGCTGAATTTCGGGAGTCTCCCCCCGGAAAATCCGGGAGGGTTGGCAAGTATGGTATAAGGACTGCAAAATGGCACCTATTAGCAGACATATTATCTGGCGTTTTGTTTCGCAATATTATGCAAAAACAACTTTTCTTACCTTCTGGTACCTGCTGATGTGTATTTGGGATCTGCATAAGTCCTGAATAGTCGATGATCTTCTTCTTTTTCTCTATCTTCTTGTTATGTGACATTCATCCTTCACTGTTGCCATTTCTAATATAAAGTAGTGTAAAGTTCTTACTTATATCTGTCAGTAAACTCGCCATGAAAGCACTAAAACATACCGGTGTAGTGAGTTGACATTATTCACCCAAGGAGCTTTAGTCATTAGAGGGTTCCGGTCGGACGCTTTTTCACGGGACACATTTCGGGCGTTGTTGTTGTTGCACTAGTGAGCCACGGATGATGAGGAGATGCTGCTCCGTTATTGATTGAAGTAAAGTCGGAATGACATTAAAACAGTTAGCGCCACCTTTTGGCATCTTCTTCCACTCCCGTCCTTGCACGCTACACCGCTACAACAAAGATGACGGGGGAAGAAGTGCAGGCACGTAAATAAGACCGCCCACAAAACGGGGGCATGCTGAAAGCGACTTGAAGATGATGATCATGCAACATTTTGACCAAAGAACTACCATTACATGTTATGTAGACCACAACTAGGTCTTTTACATTTAGAAAAAAAATCATATTGATATGTGTGGGGAGGCGTGGCCTGCGGACCTGCAGCGAAGCGGGGTGTGTCAGGACCAGCTTGGAGATCAGCGGCAGGTGTGTAGATGACACAGCTGGGAGTGTTTGTCTGATCACCCGTCGCTCTGATAAAGGCAGCAGTCGGGAAGGAGAGGGGAGTTGTTGTTGTTGATGGCGGTTGGCGAAGCACGAGGGGAGCGAGAGCCAATTGCTGAAAAGCACACAAAGACTTTGCACGATCTAGCACGTTTATTGTAAAATCAACATTAGTGATGGGTTGATGAGGCGTCATGCAGCGTTTCGACACATTGCAAAACTGTATTGATACTGTGTCGATACTGTGTCACTAAATACTGACATCTGCTGGACATTAAAAATCCCTACAGGCAACCTATGGACCGACTCAACTGACACTGATTTGATGCCCTAGTACAGGGGTCACCAACCTTTTTGAAACCAAAAACTACTTCTTGGGTACTGATTAATGCGAAGGGCTACCAGTTTGATACACACTTAAATAAATAAATATATTGTCATTTGTAAGTTACACGTAAGTGTGATTTAAACAAGAATAGCTAAATAAATAAATTTATATATATAAAAAACTGGGTATTCCGTCGTACATTTTTTTTTTCCTTTCACGGAAGGTTTTTTGTAGAGAATAAATGATGAAAAAAACACTTAATTGAACGGTTTAAAAGAGGAGAAAACAAGAAAAAATTTTAAATAAAATTTTGAAACATACCGTATTTTCCGCACCATAAGGCGCCCTGGGTTATAAGCCGCGCCTTCAATGAACGGCATATTTAAAAACTTTGTCCACCTATAAGCCGCCCCGTGTTATAAGCCGCATCTAACTGCGCTAAAGGAATGTCAAAAAAACAGTCAGATAGGTCAGTCAAACTTTAATAATATATTAAAAACCAGCGTTCTAACAACTCTGTTCACTCCCAAAATGTACGCAAATGTGCCATCACAAACATACGTATATCAACATGGACAGAGCTGCGTGAAAAAAGCCACCCGGCCTCTTCGCGTAAACTTAAACTTACCTTAACCACTCGCTCATCTTTTCTTCATCCATCCCTTCGAGTTAGCTTTTATGATGACGCCGGCTGGAAAGGTCTCTTTTGGCAAGGTCTTCCTTTTGAATATCACCATGGGTGGAAGTTTCTGGCCATTAGCATGGCAAGCTAGAACCACAGTGAAGGATGACTTCTCATTCCCTGTGGTGCGAATATTCACCGTACGTGCTCCCGTTGTATCCACAGTGCGGTTCACAGGAATATCAGTTGCTGTGAAATAGTAATCCATGTGCGGATGGAGAGATTGCGTCTTTTCATGAACCGGATCCCTGTCGTTTAGTAGGAGCCATTTTGTGGTCTTTACAGATGTAAACACACAAAGGAAATGAAACGTACGGTGATATCCGCGCACTTTTTCTTCTTCTACGCGGGCGGGTGGTTGCTTACAGTAGAAGAAGAAGCGCTTCCTTTTCTATGGGGGCGGGTGCTTACCTTGGCGGTTGCTTGCGTAGAAGAAGAAGCGCTTCCTGTTCTACCGGGAAAAAAGATGGCGGCTGTTTACCGAAGTTGCGAGACCGAAACTTTATGAAAATGAATCTTAATATTTATCCATATATAAAGCGCACCGGGTTAAAAGCCGCACTGTCAGCTTTTGAGAAAATGTGTGGTTTTTAGGTGCGCCTTATAGTGCGGAAAATACGGTAGTTTATCTTCAATTTCGACTCTTTAAAATTCAAAATTCAACCGACAAAAAGAAGAGAAAAACTAGCTTATTTGAATATTTTGGAAAAAATTAAAAAAAGAATTTATGGAACATCATTAGTAATTTTTCCTGATTAAGATACATTTTAGAATTTTGATGACATGTTTTAAATTGGTTAAAATCCAATCTGCACTTTGTTAGAATATTTAACAAATTGGACCAAGCTATATTTCTAACAAAGACAAATCAGTATTTCTTCTAGATTTTCCAGAACAAAAATTTTAAAAGAAATTCAAAATACTTTGAAATAAGATTTAAATTTGATTCTACAGATTTTCTAGATTTGCCAGAATACTTTTTTTGAATTTTAATCATAGTAAGTTTGAAGAAATGTTTCACAAATATTCCTCGTCGAAAAAACAGAAGCTAAAATATTTATTATTCTTTACAATAATAAAAAATGTTTTTTTACTTGAACATTGATTTAAATTAAATTGAAGAGGAAGAAATTTAAAAGGTAAAAAGGTATATTTGTTTAAAAATCCTAAAATCATATTTAAGGTTGTATTCTTTCTCTAAAATTGTATTTCTAAAAGTAATAAGAAGCAAAGTAAAAAATAAATGAATTTATTTATACAAGTGAAGACCCATCCATCCATCCATTTTCTACCGCTTATTCCAAGTGAAGACCAAGTCTTTAAAATATTTTCTTGGATTTTCAAATTCTATTTGAGTTTTGTCTCTTTTAGAATTAAAAATGTCGAGCAAAGCGAGACCAGCTTGCTAGTAAATTAAAAAAAATAAAAATAAATAGAGACTGCTCACTGGTAAGTGCTGCTCTTTTGAGCTATTTTTAGAACAGGTGTGAACTGGTCCTTACGGGCTACCTGGTGACCGCGGGCACCGCGTTGGTGACCCCTGCCCTAGTATATACAATAATATAAACCAAGTCATTGTATTTCATTTAGGATTATTTCATATCTTCATTTAAATAAAAATATATTTTTATCTTTTTTAGATACAGTCAATAAATAATGTGAACATGTATCATAACATGGAAATCTAAGAGAACGTGTTGTGGATGATTGTGGACTGGGGATTTTTTTAATTTTATTTTTTTACACATTTTAATTAAAAAAAAAAAAAAAGTTTTTTCTCTCCGGCTGTAGAAAAGACACGCTCACAGGGCACAGAGGAGGCGTCAGTGCGACACAGTTGGCGTATCGGTCACGTGACCAAAACAGCTCATGATCGGTCACGTGACTTTCTAAAAGCGGTACGCGCACCGACACAGGGTTTTGCTCTATGAGCTCGACGCATGCGCCGATGCATCGGTGTTGCCGGACCCATCACTAATCAACATCATTGTTAACGCTGAAAAGGAGTGGTGATGTCGGTTACTGGTGGTCCAAAGCAGGCCCGGCCCTAACCAATCTGGCGCCCTAGGCAAGATTTTAGGTGGCGCCCCCCCACATCGGCAGTGAAGTGTATATACTCACAAGAAACCGAATAGCTTTGTCTTTGACCTTTTTTTTTACTTAAAGAAAGCAAATTAACAATCAGAATAGTTAACAAGATTTAAAAAAAATATGAATAAATAAATGAATGCAAAAAATAAAAAATGAATATATGAAATACAATATTTTTTACATACATATTGCTTAATTAACATTAATGATTTGCACTTTAACAACTAGGCTTACAACTATACCTAATATATAAAGGGGTGGAAAAGTGACTATTACCTGCAGGGCAAACATTAGCTAACCAGAAGGCAAAAACAATGTAAACAAAAAACACCTGCTTAAAAGATCTAATACAAATGTCCCTGAGGAATGTAAGGTGGGAGTACTGTAATTACCTAACGTTACATTATTATTTTCCATAACAATTTAGCCCCCTCCACAATATTAACCCGACGTTAAAACAGAACTAGCTATTTATTGATTAGCAATTGCCGAATCATGTAACATTAGCTTAATGCTAAAAAGCCAGGTTACTATCACATTCTGTAACAGACAAATAATTTCATGTAGGCTAACGTTACCTACCTGCTACCTCTTGTCTTTTTCTCGTTTCTCCTCCTCTTCTTTTCTCTTTTTTCTTCCCTGGGCACCTGACAGTTTTCGCCGTTTTGACATCTTGTGTTGATTTTTTGATGTGGTGACGTCCAAAAAGAGTCATGATACGGGAAGGGAGGGGGCGCACCGTGCGAAGGGGGGGGGGGGGGGGGGGTGTTATGTTGTAACAAATAATATTTCTGTTATATAGGCTTTACTTTGCATTTTAATTAACGTGGGATTATTTTTTGTATTACGAAATAATAGTACCAACTTTTTTTTTTTTTTTCTCCAAGATTTGTGGCACTGGCGTGGCGCCCCGTGATGGACGGCGCCCTTAGCATTTGCCTATACGGCCTATGCCACGGGCCGGCCCTGGTCCAAAGAACCCAGAGGAGCAAGACCTCCACATAAAACTCCTTTAATGCACCTTATAATCCGGTGCGCCTTTTGCATGAAAATAGACCTGAATAGACCGGCTCATCGGCAGTGCGCCTTATAATCTGGTGCGCCTTATGGTCCGAAAAATACGGTAATCCTCAATAACTGACAGCACTTGCAGGTTTGTAACCAAAACAGTATTGATTGATGTTTTGTAGAATATTAACTACATGTGCCTGTTTACCAAACAGTATTTCATTGTGTGTGTGTGTAAAAGTGTAAGTACTGTATATCTGTAAAGTATGGGTGTAAAAAATATATATCATGCAAATTCCATCCATCCATCCATCTTCTTCCGCTTATCCGAGGTCGGGTCGCGGGGGCAGCAGCCTAAGCAGGGAAGCCCAGACTTTCCTCTCCCCAGCCACTTCGTCCAGCTCCTCCCGGGGGATCCCGAGGCGTTCCCAGGCCAGCCGGGAGACATAGTCTTCCCAACGTGTCCTGGGTCTTCCCCGTGGCCTCCTACCGGTCGGACGTGCCCTAAACACCTCCCGAGGGAGGCGTTCGGGTGGCATCCTGACCAGATGCCCGAACCACCTCATCTGGCTCCTCTCCATGAGGAGGAGCAGTGGCTTTACTTTGAGTTCCCCCCGGATGGCAGAGCTTCTCACCCTATCTCTAAGGGAGGGACCCGCCACCCGGCGGAGGAAACTCATTTCGGCCGCTTGTACCCGTGATCTTGTCCTTTCGGTCATAACCCAAAGCTCATGATCATAGGTGAGGATGGGAACGTAGATCGACCGGTAAATTGAGAGCTTTGCCTTCCGGCTCAGTTCCTTCTTCACCACAACGGATCGATACAGCGTCCGCATTACTGAAGATGCCGCACCGATCCGCCTGTCGATCTCACGATCCACTTTTCCCTCACTCGTGAACAAGACTCCTAGGTACTTGAACTCCTCCACTTGGGGGAGGGTCTCCTCCCCAACCTGGAGATGGCACTCCACCCTTTTCCGGGCGAGAACCATGGACTCGGACTTGGAGGTGCTGATTCACATCCCAGTCGCTTCACACTCGGCTGCGAACCGATCCAGTGAGAGCTGAAGATCCTGGCCAGATGAAGCCATCAGGACCACATCATCTGCAAAAAGCAGAGACCTAATCCTGCAGCCACCAAACCGGATCCCCTCAACGCCTTGACTGCGCCTAGAAATTCTGTCCATAAAAGTTATGAACAGAATGGGTGACAAAGGGCAGCCTTGGCGGAGTCCAACCCTCACTGGAAACGTGTCCGACTTACTGCCGGCAATGCGGACCAAGCTCTGGCACTGATCATACAGGGAGCGGACTGCCACAATCAGACAGTCCGATACCCCATACTCTCTGAGCACTCCCCACAGGACTTCCCGAGGGACACGGTCGAATTCCTTCTCCAAGTCCACAAAGCACATGTAGACTGGTTGGGCAAACTCCCATGCACCCTCAGGGAGGGGGGGGGGGGGGGGGGGGGGGGGGGGGGGGGGGGGGGGGGGGGGGGGGGACCCTGCCGAGAGTATAGAGCTGGTCCACAGTTCCACGACCAGGACGAAAACCACACTGTTCCTCCTGAATCCGAGGTTCGACTATCCGGCGTAGCCTCCTCTCCAGTACACCTGAATAGACTTTACCGGGAAGGCTGAGGAGTGTGATCCCACGATAGTATCATGCAAATTGAATCACCAAAAAGGGAATGTACATTTTCAAATGTTCTGCAGCTACGATGTCCAAAAAGTACTGCAGGAGTCTTGGAGCTCTTTTCTAATCACAGTCAAACATAAGCTTGATTACTTTATGTGTAATCAAAAAGCTACCCTTTAGGCGTGTGTTAGTATTCGTACAAACATGGATCACGTCCTAATATTAATAATAATAGTGATCCTCTAAGACAGGGGTGCACATTACGTGGATGGCATTAAAAAAATGAGCGATCATCAATCTTCACTATGACTTGATCGCCATTCACGGCATTCCGAGGGTCTTGTGCTGCCGCCAGATCGTTATTAAGAAAAAACGACCGACAGGAAGGCCTGGAAACACTTTTTATTTCGACAGACTCTCGCGTTGTACCCGCCGTCAAAAACCTCTAAAGACCGACCGCGCGGTTCCTGTCTTCACAATAAAAGCCCTGCTTCATCCTGCCTGCGCTAACAAAATAAGAGTCTCAGAAAGCTTGCAAGCTACGGAATGTATTTCTTGTGAAGTGTGCACACAAAGGAGCAGAGGTGGGTAGAGTAGCCAGAAGTTGTACTCAAGTAAGAGTACTGTTACTTTAGAGATGTATTACTCAAGTAGAAGTAAGGAGTAGTCACCCAAATATTTACTTGAGTAAAAGTAAAAAGTATGTTGTGAAAAAACTACTCAAGTACTGAGTAACTGATGAGTAACATACACACACATATTATATATATATATATATATATATATATATATGCACATATATATATATATATATACAGTATATAATTTATGTTTATTTATTTTGCCGTTTTTGTTTACATGTTAAAGGTGTTTTAATGAATATACATGCATGTTTAACACATATAGATTCCTTTCTTTCATGAAAACAAGAATATAAGTTGGTGTATTACCTGATTGTGATGACTTGCATTGATTGTAATCAGACAGTAGTGATGATAACGTCCACGTTTTCAAATGGAGGATAAAAAAAGTTCCTCCTTTCTGTCTAATACCACATGAAAGTGGTTGGTTTTTGGCATCTTATTTGTCCAGCTTCCATATTCGTGTTTATACACTTTACAAGAAATACATTGGCGGCAAACTCCGTAGCTTGCTAGCTTGTTTGCGCTAGCTTTCGGAGACTCTTGTTTTGAAAGCGCAGGCGCGACGGAGCGGCACTTTTATTGTGAAGACAGGAACTGTGCAGTCAGTCTTTAGGCTTTTGACGGGATGTACGGTTGAAATAAAAAAGGGTCTTTTTTCCTTCACACGTTTGATTGATTGATTGGAACTTTTATTAGTAGATTGCACAGTACAGTACATATTCCGTACAATTGACCACTAAATGGTAACACCCTCAACTTGTTTAAGTCAGGTCATGTGACCGCCTGGCTCTGTTTGATTGGTCCAACGTCACCAGTGACTGCATCTGATTGGTGGAACGGAGTGAACGTCACCAGTGACTGTATTTGTTGAAACGCAGGCACTATGAAGGTCTGTCTGACAGACCAAAACAAACAAAGCGTGCATTAACAGATCGATCAAAATTAGTAGCGAGTAGCGAGCTGAATGTAGATTAAAGTAGCGGAGTAAAAGTAGCGTTTCTTCTCTATAAATATACTCAAGTAAAAGTAAAAGTATGTTGCATTAAAACTACTCTTAGAAGTACAATTTATCCCAAAAGTTACTCAAGTAGATGTAACGGAGTAAATGTAGCGTGTTACTACCCACCTCTGCAAAGGAGTAAGGAAGCTGGACAAATAAGATGGCAAAAACCAACCACTTTCATGTGGTATTAGACAGAAATTAGGACTTTTTTCTCTCCTCCATTTGAAAATGTGGACGTTATCATCACTACTGTCTGATTACAATCAATGCAAGTCATCACAATCAACTTATATTCTTGTCTTCGTGAAGAAAGGAATGTATTCTCATTAAACAAAAACCTCTCTTTCATAAATAAATGAATATAAATGATATATATGAATGAGGTAGATCCCCTCCACTTGGTCCATTGGAAAGTAGCTGGCCTGCAGAAAAAGGTGTGCACCCCCCTGCTCTAAGAGGAATATGACTTTCTACCTGGCACGCACCATTAGAGATTGTGTAGAAAAGCACACTGTTGTCCTACGTCAAGGTTGTGGTACACTGAAGTACATCATATCATTCCTCCAGGTTCAACAGATTTGTAAAAATGCCTTCAACTTAACAAGCTCTACAAGTAGACGTTATAATACCATGAACAATAATGTGATGGACTGTAAGTTCTACTAGAAATGAATGTCAAGTGGTGTTTACCCAGCACGAATAAAGCACGAGAAAAGTCTGTGGTTTCCTACCTTTTGTCAGGACTTGGACTATGGCTTGGTTTGTTCTCCCGTGGTGCAAATGAACTGGACTGGTCAAGGCTTGAAGGTGGGTACATGATTTATTTTAAACTATCAAAAAAGGAATAAACAAAAAGCGCGCACAGTGGCGGAGAATAAACTAGACTTTAAACACAAAACTTGCACATTGGCAGAAACTATGAACAATTAAACAAAACACTAACTGTGGCTTAACAAACAAAAACTTACTTGGCATGGAACCGGCATGAAAAAAAGAGTAGCAAGGGTCATCAGGGTGTGGAGAGTGTGCAGGAGCATAAATGTGGTGATGTCGTCAGCACGAACAACAGAAAATGAATGAACTTAAATACTATGGACATGATTAGTGAAAGCAGGTGCGTGACTCGAAACGTGAAACAGGTGCATGACGTGACAGGTGAAAACTAATGATTGCTATGGTGACAAGAGTGCACAATGAGTCCAAACGTGGAACAGGTGCGTGACGTGACAGGTGAAACTAATGGTTGCTATGGTGACAAAACAAAACAAAAGTGCACAAAAAGTCCAAAATTTAAACCGAACATTACTAAAACAAAACATGATCACACAGACATGACACCTTTTTGTTATGTCAAAGAACAGGATCACTGATCACATCATTGAAATCATCATCATTGTTGTTATCAGTGACGTGCGGTGAGGTTGATGGCTGGTGAGGCACTGACTTCATCACAGTCAGATTTACAAACATATGAACCCTAAAGAGTATCTTATTCACCATTTGATTGGCAGCAGTTAACGCAAGGCTTGGAATTGGGGGTTAAATCACCAAAAATGATTCCCGGGCGCGGCGCCGCTGCTGCCCACTGCTCCCCTCACCTCCCAGGGGGTGAACAAGGGGATGGGTCGAATGCAGAGGACAAATTTCACCACACCTAGTGTGTGTGTGACAATCATTGGTACTTTAACTTAACTTTAACTTTACACATACAAACTGTAGCACACAAAAAAGCACATTTAATAAAAAAAAAACGTTATTATGGTCTTACCTTTACTTAGAAATGCGCTGCTGTTGTGCTGGATTAATGAACCCCCTGATGGGAGTATTATGTCAACTAAAGCCCTCACTTAAACTTTCCACGTGCAAGATTGAATCTATTTCAAAAAGTGTAACCGAGGGTTTAAAATTGTCGCCTATACTGTATGAAACTACAAAATAACAAACACGGAGGCTCCAGTTTACACGAGGACCACTTTACTTTCAAAAACTTCCGCTCCGCTCCAACGTGTCAAAATTCCGCTCTTAGCGCCTTCAAAATAAGAGCTCAAGGCATATACTGTATAACAGCGCATAACAGGAACTTAAAATCACAAATAGGAAAGCCCATAAAAATAGGTTACAAAAGTTATTTAATAAGAAGCCAAAAAGTGCAAAAACAATAATGTTTGTGTTGGAGGAGTTGTGAATTAGGTACACCTGCAGTCTGCAAGTGTACCTAATGTTGTGGCCCTGCAGTCATTCACAACTCCTCCAACACGAACATTATTGTTTTTGCACTTTTTGGCTTCTTATGAAATAACTTTTTTTAAATAGATTCAATCTTGCACGTGGAAAGTTTAAGTGTGGGCTTTAGTTGATATAACACACCCGTCAGGGGTTGCCGTGCATTCTACGGCGGGGGTGCAGGAGGCGAGCCTCAGCCAGTGCGTCTTTTGCAGCCGTTTTATGATCGCTCAGCACAAGAAATACGTTACACACATACAGTTGTTGACAAAATACACTGTACATTATATACCTCAGCTAACTAAACTATGGAAATGTATAATATAGTTCATATAGCAATACGGTCTCACTGCACAGCAGGCCAGCAGTTAGCCGAGTCCGGAATCCATGTTGAGGCACTGAGTGACGTGCCTCGACTGGCTGCTGTTCACCGCACCGTCTCTTCTCAGTATTTGAACGGCAAATGTGAAAATTCAGCGATTTTGAATAAACATAATCTACAACTGGTGAAGTTAAATGGAAAATAACTTTATAGTATAATCACTGGATACATTTAACAATTTAATAAATATTTTTTTCTTTTTACATTTTTTTTCTTTCCATGATGGCAGGTGAGGCCCCGCCTCACAATATATTCCTCCGCATTTAAAAAAACGGCGTTATTAGCGAAAACCGATGTACCGCATTATACACATACTATGCAACTTTAGAAAAATGTACTATAAGTACTATAATGACATAATGTTGTTTTATTTCAGCAGCTTTAATCCCAAGAGGCCAGGGTTCTTTGTTAGCGGAGCGGGTCCAAGACCTTAAGCCTCAGCCAGCCTCTGTGCATTGAAGTGCTGTTACACACACACACACACACACACACACACACACACACACGACACAGTACATCATGTGGCGTCTGCTTTAATCTGCCGTCTGCAACATGTAACAAGATTAGATATTATGCACTTATTTGTTCAGGAGGCCATTCAGCTGTTCCTCAGTAATTGACATGCACAGCATACAGGAAACATCCATGTCGCCTACCTAGGTTCCATTCTAGAGGCTAATCTTTCCTGTGATAAAATGGCAACCAAGGTAATCAAAAAGGTCAACCAACGAACGAGATTTCTGTATAGAATCTCCTCTCCGGTCAACAAAAGCACCATGAGCAGGCAGTTAGGAAAAAAGCTAAGAAAATGATTTCCAACTCACAACATCCACTCTTTCCTGAATATGGAACCCTGCCATCAGGGAGAAGACTCCGGGTCCCACTATGCAAATTTAACCGCCTTAAATTATCATTTGTCCCAGCCTCCATTAAGCTGACCAACAATGTGCAATAGAATTGTAATACATAGGTTAGCACTTTTTTAGCACACAGCACTTTAGCACATAGCACTTTAGAACTAAGCACTTTAGCACACAGCACTTTATCCATGAGCTCTAGTGCAATGCACATTGGTACTTTATCTTTATCTCCATACTGTAGATTTGATGCCTACATCAAAGTGCCACCTATGTCTATCAAGCTCCATGTTCTGATGTTTAAATGTTAGTTGTATGGTTGTGGTTGTGTCTGTGCTTGTGTTTTTGTTCTGTTGTTTTTGGGTATGTTAAGAAAGCAATGATGCACTGTGCCCAAGACAAATTTCCCCGCGGGGACAATAAAGTTGAACCTTGAACCTTGAACCTTGATGAAGATTCTAGCGGGAACTCTCATTCAACCCTTTTTTGATGACGCATGCACCTCCTGGTATCCTAGCACCTCCAAAACACTCAAAATCTAGACCCCAAACATCCCAGAACAATCTAGTCAGATTACTTCTAGACCTCCACCCCAGATCACACCTCACTCCTACCCACTTCTCCAAAGTGGGCTGGCTCAGGAGTGGAGGACAGAGTCAAACAACTTGCACTGAGCCCATACTTGCCAACCCTCCCGAATTTTTCCGGGAGACCCCCGAAATTCAGCGCCTCTCCCGAAAAACCTCCCGGGACAAATATTCTCCCGAAAATCTCCCGATTTTTATGCGGACCTGAGTGAGGACAGCCTTTTTTTTTTATGACAGGAGGACAACAGGGTGACAAGAACTAAATCATCCAGACTAGAGATAAATTGTATTATTATGTTTATCTTACCTAAAAATAAATATATTTATTAATTACAAAAAAAATAAATACATTTTTACTATATTTTGCTAAAAACATCAACATTAATTGTGTTTTTATTTGTATTTTTTCTGACTCTTTATTACACCCAGCCATAGAATTATACATTAAAATAAACATGTATGAAATAATTAATTTTAAATGATCATAATAATTCATTTAAAATGACCATATTTAATTATTAAAATAATTGCTTGTTTATCAACAACTTTAGCATTTTATTCATTACATTTTGAAGCTCTCAGAAGCCAAGTTATGTTATATCCTTAAGATTTATTTATGCAAGTTTGAAGTATATATATATATATATACATATATATATATATATATATATATATATATATATAAATAGTCTTGTGATTTTTTTTCCCACACATACATATATATATATATATATATATATATATATATATATATATATATATATATATATATATATATATATATATATATATATATATATATTTATATGTATGTATGTATGTATGTGTATATATATATATATATATATATATATATATATATATATATATATATATGTATGTATGTATGTATATATATATATATATATATATATATATATATGTATATGTATGTACATGTATATGTATGTATATATATATATATATATATATATATATATATATATGTATATATATATATATATATATATATATATATATATATATATATATATACGTATATATATTTCATATATATATGTATATATATATATATACATATATATATATATATATATATATATATATATATATATATATATATATATATATATATATGCCGCTAGGGATTTTGGGCCCCATGAAAAGAATCTTTACAGGGCCCCCAACACAGTGTCATTATTTTTTCTGTATTATAATTTCATCATCATTAGGGGCCTCTCTGGGCCCCCCTCCATTATGGGCCCCTAGAATCTGTCTCCTTTACCCCGCCTTTTCGGCGCCCCTGTATATGTATATATATATATATATATATATATATATATATATATATATATATATATATATATATATATATACATATATATATATAAAAATGTATGTACTGAATGTATGTATGTATGTATGTATATATATATATATATATATATATATATATATATATATATATATATATATATATATATATATATATATATATATATACATATATATATATAAAAATGTATGTACTGAATGTATGTATGTATGTATGTATGTATATATATATATATATATATATATATATATATATATATATATATATATATATATATATATATATATATATATATATATATATATATATATGAAATACTTGACTTGGTGAATTCTGGCTGTCAATATACACCTCCCCTCTTAACCACGCCCCCGCCCACAACCACGCCCCAGTGTTTGATTGTGAGGCATTAAAAGCCACAAAATGCAAGGGGTCCATCAGACCCACAAACGCTGGCTGAGTAACAACAATATAAACATACACAAGGGTTAAGTGCCTCAAAAAATGTTATTGAAGTGTGAGAATAATAATTAACTAAACAATTCTACTAGGGCCTTTGCAGTTTTTGTTGCTCGGGCCCTAAAAACTCCAAACTGGTTCCAATTATATTGCAACCGGCGCCAATGTGTTTTTGTCAGATGCAAAGAACAAACAGCAGTGTGCATATGTGAGCGTTAAACCCACTCCACTGTGTTTATTGTTCCACGGAAGTGGAGCGCTGGCCCCCAGCTGACTGACATGTGCCTCGGTGCTTTCCTTCGGTCCCCATTGAGCCAATCCAACATGTTCCTCTGTGCAGTCGCTGAGTGACTGGGATGTCATTCCTTCCTCACAACGTCAATACAGACACTTTCCTCTCTCAATGGCCGTTGTCCGACATTTGAATTGGCTGACTCAGAAGCCCGGCTGCCAACAAAACCTAATTCAAGGTGGTAAAAAACAAGACCGGACCAGCTCAGCGTGATTGTCCTCCAGCGGTAGCGGTGATGTAGGAAGGTGAGGGGGTCCGTTTAGATAAAGCATTTGTTTGGAGGGTCACAAGCAGATTATTGACGGATATTTCCAAGAATCATGTGAGGACTTTGTCATGAATTCTAACAGACAAAAGAAGAACCGATAAAAAAAAGGACGTGCTGACGGAGCTAAGAGGTAATGAGCCAATGGTGTGACTCCAGGATGCAGAGAGCCCAAAATGGCAGAAACAAAGGGCTGGTATAGGCAACAGAGTACAGTAACTCATGCACACTGACAAAAAGGTGAACTTAAATAGACATCACTAGAATTTACCCAGTGAGGGTTGGACTCCGCCAAGGCTGCCCTTTGTCACCGATTCTGTTCATAACTTTTATGGACAGAATTTCTAGGCGCAGTCAAGGCGTTGAGGGGATCTGGTTTGGTGGCTGCAGGATTAGGTCTCTGCTTTTTGCAGATGATGTGGTCCTGATGGCTTCATCTGGCCAGGATCTTCAGCTCTCACTGGATCGGTTCGCAGCCGAGTGTGAAGCGACTGGGATGAGAATCAGCACCTCCAAGTCCGAGTCCATGGTTCTCGCCCGGAAAAGGGTGGAGTGCCATCTCCGGGTTGGGGAGGAGATCTTGCCCCAAGTGGAGGAGTTCAAGTACCTCGGAGTCTTGTTCACGAGTGAGGGAAGAGTGGATGGTGAGATCGACAGGCGGATCGGTGCGGCGTCTTCAGTAATGCGGACGCTGTATCGATCCGTTGTGGTGAAGAAGGAGCTGAGCCGGAAGGCAAAGCTCTCAATTTACCGGTCGATCTACGTTCCCATCCTCACCTATGGTCATGAGCTTTGGGTTATGACCGAAAGGACAAGATCACGGGTACAAGCGGCCGAAATGAGTTTCCTCCGCCGGGTGGCGGGACTCTCCCTTAGAGATAGGGTGAGAAGCTCTGTCATCCAGGAGGAACTCAAAGTAAAGCCGCTGCTCCTCCACATGGAGAGGAGCCAGATGAGGTGGTTCGGGCATCTGGTCAGAATGCCACCCGAACGCCTCCCTAGGGAGGTGTTTAGGGCACGTCCGACCGGTAGGAGGCCGCGGGGAAGACCCAGGACACGTTGGGAAGACTATGTCTCTCGGCTGGCCTGGGAACGCCTCGGGGTCCCACAGGAAGAGCTGGACGAAGTGGCTGGGGAGAGGGAAGTCTGGGCTTCCCTAATTAGGCTGCTGCCCCCGCGACCCGACCTCGGATAAGCGGAAGAAGATGGATGGATGGATGGATGGATGGATAGAATTTTGAGAATAATACTAAACAGAAAGTGACATGGGGCATTTTTACCACTGTGTTACATGGCCTTTCCTTTTAACAACACTCAATAAAGGTTTGGGAACTGAGGAGACACATTTTTGAAGCTTTTCAGGTGGAATTCTTTCCCATTCTTGCTTGATGTACAGCGTAAGTCGTTCAACAGTCTCGGCACTGTACTTACATCATGATTTGTGTCTTTTTGCATGATTTATACGATGGTAATGAATGTGTTAATTTGGTGCATACAAGATGACAAAGTGTATGCATGGCAGTCACATCATTTATTTACTAACCTGGCCTCTCTGCAGTGTAGTCATATTCCTGAGGTTGTTCTATTTTAGTAGTTCTCTACAATTAGCCTGCCATTCAAAAATGTCTATCAAGTATGAACTTTTGTCTATACTTGAATGCATTTTGTATTGCTTCTTTCACAATATCTCAGGATTCTAGGAACATTAGTAATAATGAGTAAAAAAACTAATTTTTGTGTTTGCAAACCTTACAAAAGCACATGTTTTTAGTAAAACTGACAAAGATACATTAATACTGGCATTATTAGACATATTGCATGTTTGGTTTAGGAGTTATGCTTGAATAAATTTGTTATTGCTTTTTTCAAATTTTTTCAGGATTCTTAGAACATTACTCTCATATTGAGTAAAAAAACACATTTTTGTGTTTGCAAACCTTACAAAAGCACATGTTTCTAGTAAAACTCACAAAGGTACATTAATACAGGCATTATTAGACATATTGCATGTTTGGTTTGGGAGTTATGCTTGAATACATTTGTTATTGCTCTGTTTGCATTATCTCAGGATTCTAAGAACATTACTGTCATATTGAGAAAAAAAACAAATGTTTGTGTTTGCAAACCTTACAAAAGCACATGTTTCTAGTAAAACTCACAAAGATACATTACTACTGGCATTGTTAGACATATTGCATGTTTGGTTTGGAGCATACTTGCCAACCTTGAGACCTCCGATTTCGGGAGGTGGGGGTGGGGGGCGGGGGCGTGGATCGGGGGTGGGGCGGGGGGCGTGGTTGGGGGTGTGGTTAAGATATATATATATATATATATATATATATATATAAGAAATACTTGACTTTCAGTGAATTCTAGCTATATATATATATATATATATATATATATATATATATATATATATATATATATATATATATATATATATATATATATATATATATATTTTAAAACAAATACTTGAATTTCAGTGTTCATTTACAAACTACAACTCACAAACACTTTAGAGTTAGGCTCCACCATCAGAATGTGTACTTAAACTTATAAAGATCACATGGATATTATGCAGTGAGTTGATTCACCAAAACTAACCTGTTATACAGGAGGAAAAAGCACACAGGACGTTTCAATTGTTCACAGACTGGTCGCGCTCATCAGAATGACAAGACACTTCCGGTCTGCAGGTGATAGCATTCAATTGGGAAGAAACACCCTACTGCACCCTACTGACCAATGTGAATACTGATAAATGTGTAATGACAGCTCCAAAACGAATTCAAACCACAAAATAGAATAAATAAATCAACACAAAAATGTGACACATTATGGGTGGGTCACATATGCATGTACAGTAGATGGCAGTATTGTCCTGTTTAAAAGTGTCACAACATTGCTGTTTACGGCAGACAAACTGCTTTACGGTAGACACTGTTGTTGTGTATTCAGGTCCGCCTGAATTTCGGGAGTTTTTCGGGAGAAAATTTGTCCCGGGAGGTTTTCGGGAGAGGCGCTGAATTTCGGGAGTCTCCCGGAAAATCCGGGAGGGTTGGCAAGTATGGTTTGGATGTTGTGGTTAAGAGGGGAGGAGTATATTGACAGCTAGAATTCACCAAGTCAAGTATTTCATACATACATACATACATACATACATACATATATATATATATATATATATATATATATATATATATATATATTTATATATACATCCTGAAAATATGAAAAAAAAAACTGTGTTTAGATAATTGATACTTCAAACTTGCATAAATAAATATTAAGGAATATAACATAACTTGGCTTCTGAGAGCTTCAAAATGTAATGAATAAAATGCTAAAGTTGTTGATAAACAAGCAATTATTTTAATAATTAAATATGGTCATTTTAAATGAATTATTATGATCATTTAAAATGTATTATTTCCAATATGTTTATTTTAATGTGTAATTCTATGGCTGGATGCAATAAGGAGTCAGAAAAAATACAAATAAAAATACAATTAATTTTGATGTTTTTAGCAAAATATAGTAAAAATTTATTTAGTTGTTGTTTTTTTAATTAATAAATATATTTATTTTTAGGTAAGATAAACATAATAATACAATTTATCTCTAGTCTGGATGATTTAGTTCTTGTCACAATGTTGTCCTCCCGTCATAAAAAAAAAGTCTGTCATTACTCAGGTCCGCATGAAAATTGGGAGATTTTCGGGAAAATATTTGTCCCAGGAGGTTTTCGGGAGAGGCGCTGAATTTCGGGAGTCTCCAGGAAAATTCGGGAGGGTTGGCAAGTATGGTGTTTGCAAACCTTACAAAAGCACATGTTTCTAGTAAAACTCACAAATATACATTAATACAGGCATTGTTAGACATATTGCATGTTTGGTTTAGGAGTTATGCTTGAATAAATTTGTTATTACTTTTTTCACATTTTTTCAGGATTCTAAGAACATTACTCTCATATTGAGTAAAAACAATTTTTTGTGTTTGCAAACCATACAAAAGCACATGTTTCTAGTAAAACTGACAAAGATACATTAAAACAGGCATTATTAGACATATTGCATGTTTGGTTTGGAGTTATAATTAAAACAATTTTTTAGAGCTTCCAATGCATTTTCTCAGGATTCTAAGAACATTACTGTCATATTGAGTAAAAAACTAATTTTTGTGTTTGTAAACCTTACAAAAGCACATGTTTCTAGTAAAAATGACAAAGATACATTACTACAGGCTGTCACGACTTGGACTATGGCGTGGTTTGTTCTCCCGTGGTGCAAATGAACATTTGGACCAGACATGGCGTGAAGGTGAAGACATATTTAATTTTACTGTAACAAATAGAACAAACTAAAGGTGCGCACAAGGCGGAAGTACAAACTTGACAAATGAAACCAATACTTGCACGTGGGCAAAAAACTAAGGACATGAACAAAAGTCGCTATCTGTGGCATGAATCGAAAAAACTTACTTGGACAGGGCATGAAGTACGCAGAGGTAAACAGAGTGTGACAGGGGTATGATGTCGCCAGACAGACAGCCTGGCAACTGGAAGCTTAAATAATAGTGACATGATTAAAGACAGGTGCGTGAGTCGTGAGGGCAGGTGAAAACTAATGGGTTGCTATGGTGACAAACAAGAGTGCACAATGAGTCCCAACGTGGAACAGGTGAAACTAATGGGTAACTATGGAAACAAGACAAGGGAGTGAAAAGCCAGAAACTAAAGAGTCCAATAACTAAACAAAACAAAACATGATTACACAGACATGACACAGGCATTGCTAGACATATTGCATGTTTGGTTTAGGAGTTATGCTTGAATACATTTGTTATTGCTCTGTTTGCATTATCTCAGGATTATAAGAACATTACTGTCATATTGAGTAAAAAACATATTTTTGTGTTTGCAAACCTTACAGAAGCACATGTTTCTAGTAACATTCACAAAGATACATTAGTACAGGCATTATTACACATATTGCATGTTTGGTTTAGGAGTTATCCTTGAAACAATTTTTAGTGCTTCAAATGCATTTTCTCAGGATTCTAAGAACATTCCTGTCATATTGAGTAAAAAACAAATTTTTGTGTTTGCAAACCTTACAAAAGCACATGTTTCTAGTAAAACTCACATAGATACATTAATACACGCATTATTACACATATTGCATGTTTGGTTTAGGAGTTATGCTTGAAACAACTTTTAGTGCTTCAAGTGCGTTTTCTAAGGATTGTAAGAACATTACTGTCATATTGAGTAAAAAACTAATTTTTGTGTTTGTAAACCTTACAAAAGCACATGTTTCTAGTAAAACTGACAAAGATACATTAATTCACGCATTATTAGACATATTGCATGTTTGGTTTGGAGTTATAACTAAAACAATTCTTTAGAGCTTCCAATGCATTTTCTCAGGATTCTAAGAACATTACTGTCATATTCAGTAAAAAACTAATTTTTGTGTTTGCAAACCTTACAAAAGCACATGTTTCTAGTAAAACTCACAAAGATACATGAATACAGGCATTATTAGACATATTTCATGTTTGGTTTAGTAGTTATGCTTGAATACATTTGTTATTGTTCTCTTTGCATTACCTCAGGATTCTAAGAATATTACTGTCATATTGAGTAAAAAAATAATTTTTGTGTTTGTAAACCTTACAAAAGCACATGTTTCTAGTAAAACTCACAAAGATACATTAATACAGGCATTATTACACATATTGCATGTTTGGTTTAGGAGTTATGCTTGAAACAATTTTTAGTGCTTCAAGTGCATTTTCTAAGGATTCTAAGAACATTACTGTCATATTGAGTAAAAAACATATTTTTGTGTTTGCAAACCATACAAAAGCACATGTTTCTAGTAAAACTGACAAAGATACATTAATTCAGGCATTATTAGACATATTGCATGTTTGGTTTGGAGTTATAATTAAAACAATTTTTTAGAGCTTCCAATGCATTTTCTCAGGATTCTAAGAACATTACTGTCATATTGAGTAAAAAACTAATTTTTGTGTTTGTAAACCTTACAAAAGCACATGTTTCTAGTAAAACTCACAAAGATACATTACTACAGGCTGTCACGACTTGGACTATGGCGTGGTTTGTTCTCCCGTGGTGCAAATGAACATTTGGACCAGACATGGCGTGAAGGTGAAGACATATTTAATTTTACTATAACAAATAGAACAAACTAAAGGTGCGCACAAGGCGGAAGTACAAACTTGACAAATGAAACCAATACTTGCACGTGGGCAAAAAACTAAGGACATGAACAAAAGTCGCTAACTGTGGCATGAATCGAAAAAACTTACTTGGACAGGGCATGAAGTACGCAGAGGTAAACAGAGTGTGACAGGGGTGTGATGTCGCCAGACAGACAGCACTGGCAACTGGAAGCTTAAATAATAGTGACATGATTAAAGACAGGTGCGTGAGTCGTGAGGGCAGGTGAAAACTAATGGGTTGCTATGGTGACAAGCAAGAGTGCACAATGAGTCCCAACGTGGAACAGGTGAAACTAATGGGTAACTATGGAAACAAGACAAGGGAGTGAAAAGCCAGAAACTAAAGAGTCCAATAACTAAACAAAACAAAACATGATTACACAGACATGACACAGGCATTGCTAGACATATTGCATGTTTGGTTTAGGAGTTATGCTTGAATACATTTGTTATTGCTCTGTTTGCATTATCTCAGGATTCTAAGAACATTACTGTCATATTGAGTAAAAAACTAATTTTTGTGTTTGCAAACCTTACAGAAGCACATGTTTCTAGTAACATTCACAAAGATACATTAATACAGGCATTATTACACATATTGCATGTTTGGTTTAGGAGTTATGCTTGAAACAATTTTTAGTGCTTCAAATGCATTTTCTCAGGATTCTAAGAACATTCCTGTCATATTGAGTAAAAAACTAATTTTTGTGTTTGCAAACCTTACAAAAGCACATGTTTCTAGTAAAACTCACATAGATACATTAATACACGCATTATTACACATATTGCATGTTTGGTTTAGGAGTTATGCTTGAAACAACTTTTAGTGCTTCAAGTGCGTTTTCTAAGGATTGTAAGAACATTACTGTCATATTGAGTAAAAAACTAATTTTTGTGTTTGTAAACCTTACAAAAGCACATGTTTCTACTAAAACTGACAAAGATACATTAATTCACGCATTATTAGACATATTGCATGTTTGGTTTGGAGTTATAACTAAAACAATTCTTTAGAGCTTCCAATGCATTTTCTCAGGATTCTAAGAACATTACTGTCATATCGAGTAAAAAACTAATTTTTATGTTTGCAAACCTTACAAAAGCACATGTTTCTAGTAAAACTCACAAAGATACATGAATACAGGCATTATTAGACATATTTCATGTTTGGTTTAGGAGTTATGCTTGAATAAATTTGTTATTGCTGTTTTCAAATTTTTTCAGGATTCTAAGAACATTACTCTCATATTGAGTAAAAAACAATTTTTTGTGTTTGCAAACCTTACAAAAGCACATGTTTCTAGTAAAACTCACATAGATACATTAATTCAGGCATTATTAGACATATTGCATGTTTGGTTTAGGAGTTATGCTTGAATAAATGTGTTATTGCATTTTTCAAATTTTTCAGGATTCCAAGAACATTCCTGTCATATTGAGTAAAAAACTAATTTTTGTGTTTGTAAACCTTACAGAAGTACATGTTTCTAGTAAAACTGACAAAGATACATTAATACACGCATTATTAGACATATTGCATGTTTGGTTTGGAGTTATAATTAAAACAATTTTTTAGAGCTTCCAATGCATTTTCTTAGGATTCTAAGAACATTACTGTCATATTGAGTAAAAAACTAATTTTTGTGTTTGTAAACCTTACAAAAGCACATGTTTCTAGTAAAACTCACAAAGATACATTACTACAGGCTGTCACGACTTGGACTATGGCGTGGTTTGTTCTCCCGTTGTGCAAATGAACATTTGGACCAGACATGGCGTGAAGGTGAAGACATATTTAATTTTACTATAACAAATAGAACAAACTAAAGGCGCGCACAAGGCGGAAGTACAAACTTGACAAATGAAACCAATACTTGCACGTGAGCAAAAAACTAAGGACATGAACAAAAGTCGCTAACTGTGGCATGAATCGAAAAAACTTACTTGGACAGGGCATGAAGTACGCAGAGGTAAACAGAGTGTGACAGGGGTATGATGTCGCCAGACAGACAGCCTGGCAACTGGAAGCTTAAATAATAGTGACATGATTAAAGACAGCTATGGTGACAAACAAGAGTGCACAATGAGTCCCAACGTGGAACAGGTGAAACTAATGGGTAACTATGGAAACAAGACAAGGGAGTGAAAAGCCAGAAATTAAAGAGTCCAATAACTAAACAAAACAAAACATGATTACACAGACATGACACAGGCATTTCTAGTAAAACTCACAAAGATACATTAATACAGGCATTATTAGATATATTGCATGCCTGGTTTGGAGTTATAATAGAAACAATTTGATATAGCTTCAAACACATTTTCTCAGGATTCTAAGAACATTCCAAAACTATCCTGTGGAAAAACACAAGTGGGTGGAACAAAAGCGAGCGACTGTACACGGCAGTTCTTTCCACTGCGAACAGATAGCATAAACCAAACGGTGGAAGACAGGAAAAGTGGCGAAAGGAAGGTAAAGCCATCAGCAAGACTGAAGTATACAGAAGTAAAGGTGCAGACAAGATGTATGAGGGGGAGGACACAAGTTTAGAAGAGACATGAGGCCAAACTCCAACTCTATAAACAATTTACTCTTCACATCCTCATTCCTGAAGCCTCTCTCACACCAGCAAGTGGGACACATGAAACTTCACAACTTGATTTCCTCCAAGATGATTGTCATACCAGAACATTCTTGTCCAATGTGACTGCCGTTGTGGCTTGTGCAGCCCTTTGAGACACTCGTGATTTAGGGTTATATGAATAAACTTTGATTGATTGATTGAGGCTACGCCGGATAGTCCAACCTCGGATTCAGGAGGAACAGTGTGGTTTTCGTCCTGGTCGTGGAACTGTGGACCAGCTCTATACTCTGGGCAGGGTCCTTGAGGGTGCATGGGAGTTTGCCCAACCAGTCTACATGTGCTTTGTGGACTTGGAGAAGGCATTGGACCGTGTCCCTCGGGAAGTCCTGTGGGGAGTGCTCAGAGTATGGGGCATCGGACTGTTTGATTGTGGCAGTTCGCTCCCTGTATGATCAGTGTCAGAGCTTGGTCCGCATTGCCGGCAGTAAGTCGGACACATTTCCAGTGAGGGTTGGACTCCGCCAAGGCTGCCCTTTGTCACCCATTCTGTTCTGAACTTTTATGGACAGAATTTCTAGGCGCAGTCAAGGCGTTGAGGGGATCCGGTTTGGTGGCTGCAGGATTGGGTCTCTGCTTTTTGCAGATGATGTGGTCCTGATGGCTTCATCTGGCCAGGATTTTCAGCTCTCGCTGGATCGGTTCGCAGCCGAGTGTGAAGCGACTGGGATGAGAATCAGCACCTCCAAGTCCGAGTCCATGGTTCTCGCCCGGAAAAGGATGGAGTGCCATCTCCGGGTTGGGGAGGAGACCCTTCCCCAAGTGGAGGAGTTCAAGTACCTCGGAGTCTTGTTCACGAGTGAGGGAAGAGTGGATGGTGAGATCGACAGGCGGATCGGTGCGGCGTCTTCAGTAATGCGGACGCTGTATCGATCCGTTGTGGTGAAGAAGGAGCTGAGCCGGAAGGCAAAGCTCTCAATTTACCGGTCGATCTACGTTCCCATCCTCACCTATGGTCATGAGCTTTGGGTTATGACCGAAAGGACAAGATCACGGGTACAAGCGGCCGAAATGAGTTTCCTCCGCTGGGTGGCGGGGCTCTCCCTTAGAGATAGGGTGAGAAGCTCTGTCATCCGCGGGGAGCTCAAAGTAAAGCCGCTGCTCCTCCACATCGAGAGGAGCCAGATGAGGTGGTTCGGGCATCTGGTCAGGATGCCACCCGATCGCCTCCCTAGGGAGGTGTTTAGGGCACGTCCGACCGGTAGGAGGCCACGGGGAAGACCCAGGACACGTTGGGAAGACTACGTCTCCCGGCTGGCCTGGGAACGCCTCGGGATCCCCCGGGAGGAGCTGGACGAAGTGGCTGGGGAGAGGGAAGTCTGGGCTTCCCTGCTTAGGCTGCTGCCCCCGCGACCCGACCTCGGATAAGCGGAAGAAGATGGATGGATGGATGATTGATTGATTGATTGATTGATCTGCAGTGGGAATACAACCTCAGAGTCACATTTTAGTACTTGGCGCATGCTAACGTTAGCATGTTATCTTTTAGCTAATTTGGCAGATGTACACCTACAGAGTCATATATTTTGGCACTTGATTGCATGCTAACAGTTAGCAAGCTAACATTAGCATGTGAGCACGTTAAAAAAACAGCATGTTAGCTTTATTGCTTTGCTCCGTAAGTATACACTTCAGAGTCCTTTATTTTGGCACCTGATACATGCTAATTGTTAACATGCTGACGTTAGCATGCTATCTGAGTTAATTTTGCAAGTATTTTGGCACTTCAAAGATGCTAACTGTTAGCGTGTTAAGACGACTGCAACGCACGTCTTGTCGGGATCCCCAGCAAGAACATCCAGAAGCTGCAATACATACAGAATAGTGCTGCTAGGATCCTGATGAGAGTGAATTCAAAGTGTCCCTACTAAACCACCAGTGCCTCCATGGAAATGCCCGCCTCTACCTCAAAGAACTGCTCACCCCCAAATCCTCCACACGACACCTCCGCTTCGGACAGGCTAACCTCCGCCAACCTCCGAGGACAAAGCTACGAACAATGGGAGACCGGGCTTTCTGCTCCGCCGCTCCCAGTCTGTGGAACGCTCTCCCTGACCACCTGAGGGCACCACAGACTGTGGATGCTTTTAAAAAAGGCTTAAAACCCCTTATTTTAAAAAAAAAACTTTTTTTTTAGATATATGCATACTAGTTTTAGCTATTTGGCTGTTCTAGTTTTTATTTTTTTAGTATATATATATATATATATATATATATATATATATATGTCTTAATAAGGTTATCCAAAAAATAGTGCTCGATACCGTAGTAGAGCGCAATATATGTATGTGTGGGAAAAAAACCTGATTGCCCTCTCAACGGGGGGTGCTTACAAACATCAGTTGTCTACCAATCTAAGGTAATACGCAAGGACATTAACACATCCGACACATATGTAGGATTAACCGAGGGAGAATTCAAAACCAGATGGAACAATCACAAGGCTTCTTTCAGGAACAAAAACCTGCGAAATACCACAGAACTCAGCAAACACATTTGGGACCTCAAAGACAATAATGTTGAATATTCAATAACATGGCAAATTCTTGCATCCAGCACACCTTACAATAGTGGTAATAAAAGATGCAACCTATGCTTGAAAGAGAAACTGTTTATTATTTACCGTCCAGACCTGTCATCCCTCAACAAGCGCAGCGAAATTGTAACAACATGCCGCCATAGACGGAAACACCTCCTAGGTAACACATGAGCCAATCACCACGCCCCTAGGCCAGCCTGTACCCACCCACTCTGTGCCCTATATAAACCATGATATGCGAATGCTCCCATTAAAATCTCCTGACGATTGAGGGTACCCCCCCTCATGAAACAGGCCTGTAGAGATGAAATAGTCTTGTGATTTTTTCCCACACATACATATACATATATATATATATATATATATATATATATATATATATATATATATATATATATATATATATATATATATATATATATATATATTTTTTTTTTATTTTTTTTTAATACACTGTAGCACTTTGAGGTTGTTTACTCAATGCAAAGTGCTTTTTACAAATAAAATCTATTATTATTATTATTATTATTATTGTTAACTGCTGGCATGCTAACGCAAACTTTTGTAGCTAATTTTTCCGGCACAGGTGTACACCTAAGAGTCCTACCTTTTTTGTTACCTGATGCTATCTGGTTATCCTAACTATGTGTGGAAATTATGTTGTTTTTTTTGTTTTTTTTATAATTTTGACTTTTGTGTTATTTCTAAATCTAAAAAAGTGTAAAGTCACATTATTATTGCAAACGAATGTTTTTACTAGAGAGGTCCGATAATATCGGACTGCCGATATTATTGGCCGATAAATACTGTAAAATAAAACATCGGAAATTATCGGTATCAGTTTCAAAAAGTAAAATGTATGACTTTTTAAAACGGCGCTGTGTACACGGACGTAGGGAGAAGTACAGAGCACCAATAAACCTTAAAGGCACTGCCTTTGCGTGCCGGCCCAGTCACATAATATCTACGGCTTTTCACACACACAAGTGAATGCACAGCATACTTGAGGGTGACCGTATAAACAACTTTAACACTGTTACAAATATGCGCCACACTGTGAACCCACACCAAACAAGAATGACAAACACATTTCGGGAGAACATCCGCACCGTAACACAACATAAACACAACAGAACAAATACCCAGAAGCCCTTGCAGCACCAACTCTTCCGGGACGCTATAATATACACCCCCCGCTACCCCCTACCCCCCCACCTCAACCTCCTCATAACCTATCTGGTTATCCTAACTATTAACAATTTAGTTTAGTTTTTTTTAAAAACACTATTATTTACATTACCCATCAACCTCGTAACTACAAGCACATTTTATTGTTAAGTCTGCCTATTGAAAGGTGAGACATTTTGACTTTAATCCTTTGTGTTTGAACTCCACTCAGCACAAACTTCAGTTCCAAAAACTATGCTGACTATGTTTTTTTTGTTTTTTTGACTTAAAGAGGTTTTTGCACACGTGTGATTTGCTGCGGCCGTGTCTGTGGATTTGGCTCTTTCTGCTGCTCACCACACACTCCCCACAGAACCCACACCAGACGCTTGGGCGGGGCTCCTGCTTTCACTTCACTGTGCAGCTAAGTGAAATGAAGGTGAAAGCTTTTCTTTTATTTCTCCCAAAGCACACAAATGAAAACAAATAGAAACAAAATAATGAACTAGGGTTGTTCCAATACCAATATTGTATGTATTTCCATACTTTTTTAAATAAAGGGTACCACAAAAAATGTTGTTATTGTTTTTATTTTTATTTATTTTTGTATTGTTTTTATTTATTTTTATTTTTTCTCCCAAAGCACACACATGAAAACAAATAGAAACAAAATATTGAACTAGGGTTGTCCCAATACCAATATTGTATGTATTTCCATACTTTTTTAAATAAAGGGTACCACAAAAAATGTTATTGTTTTTATTTTTATTTTATTTTATTATTTTTTTTTATTGTTTTTATTTTTTTTTTCTCCCAAAGCACACAAATGAAAACCAATAGAAACAAAATAATGAACTGGGGTTGTCCCAATAACAATATTGTATGTATTTCCATACTTTTTTAAATAAAGGGTACCACAAAAAATGTTGTTATTGTATTTATTTTTATTTTTTTTAATTGTTTTTATTTTTTTTTTTTATTTTTTTTTTTCTCCCAAAGCACACAAATGAAAACAAATAGAAACAAAATAATGAACTAGGGTTGTCCCAATACCAATATTGTATGTATTTCCATACTTTTTGAAATAAAGGGTACCAAAAAAAATGTTGTTATTGTTTTTATTTTTATTTTTATTTAAAATTATTTATTTTTTTATTGTTTTTATTTTTATTTATTTTTATTTTTTTTCTCCCAAAGCACACACATGAAAACAAATAGAAACAAAATATTGAACTAGGGTTGTCCCAATACCAATATTGTATGTATTTCCATACTTTTTTAAATAAAGGGTACCACAAAAAATGTTGTTATTGTTTTTATTTTTATTTTTTTTATTTTTATTTTTTATTTATTTTTTTCTCCCAAAGCACACAAATGAAAACCAATAGAAACAAAATAATGAACTAGGGTTGTCCCAATACCAATATTGTATGTAGTTCCATACTTTTTTAAATAAAGGGTACCACAAAAAAATTTGTTATTGTTTTTATTATTATTATTATTTTTTTTATTGTTTTTCTTTTTTTTTCTCCCAAAGCACACACATGAAAACAAATAGAAACAAAATATTGAACTAGGGTTGTCCCAATACCAATATTGTATGTATATCCATACTTTTTTAAATAAAGGGTACCACAAAAAATGTTGTTATTGTTTTTATTTTTATTTTATTTTATTATTTTTTATTGTTTTTATTTTATTTTTTTATTTATTTTTTTCTCCCAAAGCACACAAATGAAAACCAATAGAAACAAAATAATGAACTGGGGTTGTCCCAATACCAATATTGTATGTATTTCCATACTTTTTTAAATAAAGGGTACCACAAAAAATGTTGTTTTTATTTTTTATTGTTTTTATTTTTTATTTTTTTTTTATTTTTTCTCCCAAAGCACACACATGAAAACAAATAGAAACAAAATATTGAACTAGGGTTGTCCCAATACCAATATTGTATGTATTTCCATACTTTTTTAAATAAAGGGTACCACAAAAAATTTTGTTATTGTTTTTATTTTTATTTATTTTTTTATTGTTTTTATTTTTTATTTTTTTTTATTTTTTTCTCCCAAAGCACACACATGAAAACAAATAGAAACAAAATAATGAACTAGAGTTGTCCCAATACCAATATTGTATGTATTTCCATACTTTTTTAAATAAAGGGTACCACAAAAATGTTTATTTTCTTTATTTTAACAAAAAATCTTAGTGTACATGAAACATATGTTTATTATTGTAATTTAGTCCTTAAATAAAATAGTGAACATACTAGACAACTTGTCTTTTAGTAGTAAGTAAACAAACAAACACTCCTAATTAGTCTCCAGTAACATATTGTGTCATTTATACACCTATTATTTTGTACACATTATGAGGGACAAACTGTAAAAATATTATTAATCCACTTGTTCATTTACTGTTAATATCTGCTTAGTTCCTGTTTTAAACCCCGCCCCTACCCCAAGCCTGCTCCCTCACACATCAAACCCCCCCCCCCTATTCATTTAAAACCCGCGTGCCGCACCAGCTTAAAAATTATATATAAAGGTGTGGGCAGCGTGTCTGAGACCCCTGGTTTATACATAGTACAAAGCAAAAAAAACAACTTTGTATGCAGTGTTATTTCATTTAAAATTTCAAAAATGTTTGCGGCTCCCGTTATTTTCTATAATTTGTGAAACTGGTCAAAATGGCTCTTTGACTGGTAAAGGTTGCCGACCCCTGTCTTAGGTGCACTCACCTTTTGTTTATTTTTGGTTTAAGCATTAGACACCTTTTTACCTGCACCCTGCCTCCCGCTGTTTCCCGACATCTACAAAGCAATTAGCTACCTGCTGCCACCTACTGATATGGAAGAGTATTACACGGTTACTCAGCACAGACACTCAACAACAACACATCATTTGCAGACTATAATTACTGCTTTGCAAACAATATTTTTAACCCAAATAGGTGAAATTAGATAATCTCTCATGGCACACTAGTTGAAAAACACTGATATAGACCACAAGGAAGTCTTTTACATCCATTTTCTACCACTTGTGCCTTTAGAAAGAAAATCATGATAAGACCACTTTAATGCGCCTTATAATCCGGTGCGCCTTTTGTATGGAAAAAAGACCTGACTCGACCCGCTCATCGGCAGAGGTGGGTAGAGTAGCCAGAAATTGTACTCAAGTAAGAGTACTGTTACTTTAGAGATTTATTACTCAAGTAAAAGTAAGGAGTAGTCACCCAAATATTTACTTGAGTAAAAGTAAAAAGTATGTTGTGAAAAAACTACTCAAGTACTGAGTAACTGATGAGTAACATACACACACACACATATATATATATATATACACAGGTAAAAGCCAGTAAATTAGAATATTTTGAAAAACTTGATTTATTTCAGTAATTGCATTCAAAAGGTGTAACTTGTACATTATATTTATTCATTGCACACAGACTGATGCATTCAAATGTTTATTTCATTTAATTTTGATGATTTGAAGTGGCAACAAATGAAAATCCAAAATTCCGTGTGTCACAAAATTAGAATATTACTTAAGGCTAATACAAAAAAGGGATTTTTAGAAATGTTGGCCAACTGAAAAGTATGAAAATGAAAAATATGAGCATGTACAATACTCAATACTTGGTTGGAGCTCCTTTTGCCTCAATTACTGCGTTAATGCGGCGTGGCATGGAGTCGATGAGTTTCTGGCACTGCTCAGGTGTTATGAGAGCCCAGGTTGCTCTGATAGTGGCCTTCAACTCTTCTGCGTTTTTGGGTCTGGCATTCTGCATCTTCCTTTTCACAATACCCCACAGATTTTCTATGGGGCTAAGGTCAGGGGAGTTGGCGGGCCAATTTAGAACAGAAATACCATGGTCCGTAAACCAGGCACGGGTAGATTTTGCGCTGTGTGCAGGCGCCAAGTCCTGTTGGAACTTGAAATCTCCATCTCCATAGAGCAGGTCAGCAGCAGGAAGCATGAAGTGCTCTAAAACTTGCTGGTAGACGGCTGCGTTGACCCTGGATCTCAGGAAACAGAGTGGACCGACACCAGCAGATGACATGGCACCCCAAACCATCACTGATGGTGGAAACTTTACACTAGACTTCAGGCAACGTGGATCCTGTGCCTCTCCTGTCTTCCTCCAGACTCTGGGACCTCGATTTCCAAAGGAAATGCAAAATTTGCATGGTTGGGTGATGGTTTGGGGTGCCATGTCATCTGCTGGTGTCGGTCCACTCCGTTTCCTGAGAACCAGGGTCAACGCAGCCGTCTACCAGCAATTTTTAGAGCACTTCATGCTTCCTGCTGCTGACCTGCTCTATGGAGATGGAGATTTCAAGTTCCAACAGGACTTGGCGCCTGCACACAGCGCAAAATCTACCCGTGCCTGGTTTACAGACCATGGTATTTCTGTTCTAAATTGGCCCGCCAACTCCCCTGACCTTAGCCCCATAGAAAATCTGTGGGGTATTGTGAAAAGGAAGATGCAGAATGCCAGAGCCAAAAACGCAGAAGAGTTGAAGGCCACTATCAGAGCAACCTGGGCTCTCATAACACCTGAGCAGTGCCAGAAACTCATCGACTCCATGCCACGCCGCATTAACGCAGTAATTGAGGCAAAAGGAGATCCAACCAAGTATTGAGTATTGTACATGCTCATATTTTTCATTTTCATACTTTTCAGTTGGCCAACATTTCTAAAAATCCCTTTTTTGTATTAGCCTTAAGTAATATTCTAATTTTGTGACACACGGAATTTTGGATTTTCATTTGTTGCCACTTCAAATCATCAAAATTAAATGAAATAAACATTTGAATGCATCAGTCTGTGTGCAATGAATAAATATAATGTACAAGTTACACCTTTTGAATGCAATTACTGAAATAAATCAAGTTTTTCAAAATATTCTAATTTACTGGCTTTTACCTGTATATATATATCCATCCATCCATCCATTTTCTACCGCTTATTCCCTTTTGGGGTCGCGGGGGGCGCTGGAGCCTATCTCAGCTACAATCGGGCGGAAGGCGGGGTACACCCTGGACAAGTCGCCACCTCATCGCAGGGCATATATATATATATATATATATATATATATATATATATATATATATATATATATATATATATTAGAGATGCGCGGTTTGCGGGCACAACCGCGGAGTCCGCGGATTATCCGCGGATCGGGCGGATGAAATAAAAAAAAATTAGATTTTATCCGCGGGTCGGGTCGGGCGGTTGAAAAAAAAAAAAAAAGATTTTAAATAGATTCAGGCGGGTGGCAGTTAAACCAATTGGTAAATATATATACATAGTTAAATGTTGTTACCCACATACGAAAAACGAGCAGGCACCTGCAGCATATGCCACAACAGAAGAAGAAAAAAAAAAGAGATGGACACTTTTACGGAGCGGAGAAAGCCCCCGACGCCTCGCCGGGGTCCGGGACCGAGGCCCCTTCCCTCGAGAGGGCCCCACCGGGAGCCGTAGCTGAGGCGATCCGCGAGAAGGGCCCGACGCACGTCCAGGGTCACCACCGCGCCCACCGCACCGACACCCCGCCTCGTCCGCCTTCGCCGCGGCCGGCGTCACGCGCAGCAGTTAAGCAGCTTACCTGCCCGCCACCCCCGTGGCCGGGGGCTCGTAACAGGGGTCACTCCGCGCGCTCCGCCCGCGCAGCTTACCTGCCCGCCACCCCCGTTGCCGGGGGCGCGTAACAGGGGTCACTCCGCGCGCAGTGCGCTCACGAAAGGGGTGGGGCTCACCCTGGTTGATATAGACAGCAGGACGGTGGCCATGGAAGTCGGAACCCGCTAAGGAGTGTGTAACAACCCACCTGCCGAATCAACTAGCCCTGAAAATGGATGGCGCTGCAGCGTCGGGCCCATACCCGGCCATCGCCGGCAGCGAGACGCGCTTGGAGGTGCGCTCAGCGCGGCTCCCATATGATTGCGCACTGGTGTGCGTCTGGGCCGTGACAGCGTGGCACGCGAATGTCTGTGCTGCATTGGATCAGTCTCCTTTCTTTAACACGCAAAAGCTTTATAACCTCACTAATGCCTTGCATCGTCTATATTAGATATATAACAACGGGCAGGTGCGGGCGGATGCGGTTCTGATTAAATGTTAGGTCGGGTGGATGGCGGATGGTTGACGACTTTCTGATGCGGTTGCGGATTAAATAATTGCCTATCCGCGCATCTTTAATATATATATATATATATATATATATATACACACATAAATATATATATATACATACATTGATATATACAGTATATAATTTATATTTATTTATTTTGCCGTTTTTGTTGACATGTTAAAGGTGTTTTAATGAATATACATGCATGTTTAACACATATAGATTCCTTTCTTTCATGAAGACAAGAATATAAGTTGGTGTATTACCTGATTCTGATGACTTGCATTGATAGGAATCAGACAGTAGTGCTGATAACGTCCACGTTTTCAAATGGAGGAGAAAAAAAGGTCCTCCTTTCTGTCTAATACCACATGAAAGTGGTTGGTTTTTGGCTTCTTATTCGTCCAGCTTCCATATTCGTTTTTATACACTTTACAAGAAATACATTGGCGGCAAACTCCGTAGCTTGTTTGCGCTGGCTTTTGGAGACTCTTATTTTGAAAGCGCAGGCGCGATGGAGCGGCACTTTTATTGTGAAGACAGGAACTGTGCAGTCAGTCTTTAGGCTTTTGACGGGATGTACGGTTGAAATAAAAAAGGGTATTTTTTTCCTTCACACTTTTGATTGATTGATTGGAACTTTTATTAGTAGATTGCCCAGTACAGTATACATCCCGTACAATTGACCACTAAATGGTAACACCCCAATAAGTTTTTCAACTTGTTTAAGTCAGGTCATGTGACCGCCTGGCTCTGTTTGATTGGTCCAACGTCACCAGTGACTGCATCTGATTGGTGGAACGGAGTGAACGTCACCAGTGACTGTATTTGTTGAAACGCAGGCACTTTGAAGGTCTGTCTGACAGACCAAAACAAACAAAGCGTGCATTAACAGATCGATCAAAATTAGTAGCGAGTAGCGAGCTGAATGTAGATAAAAGTAGCGGAGTAAAAGTAGCGTTTCTTCTCTATAAATATACTCAAGTAAAAGTAAAAGTATGTTGCATTAAAACTACTCTTAGAAGTACAATTTATCCCAAAAGTTACTCAAGTAGATGTAACGGAGTAAATGTAGCGCGTTACTACCCACCTCTGGTGCGCCCCATGGTCCGGAAAATACGGTATCTTACTTGAAAATCTTAAAAAAAGACAAAAAAAACCCATCTCCCACCTCAGTCTGCCTCAACATCAGCAGTTGTGTTCAGTGTGTGTTGATGCATCCGGTCCAGAATCCGATGTGTACTGCAGAAGCTGGGCCGGTCTGACGGGTGTGTGCTCCAGCAGAGCCTCATCAGGTTGTACAGCTCCAGCGGGCAGTTCTCCGGACAGGACAGAACGTGACCGTCCCTCACGTAGTAGATGACTTCCTCGTGACCCATGCCGTAGTACGGCTGCATGCCGTGGGAGAAGATCTCCCACAACACCACGCCGTAAGCCCAAACATCCGATTCGGTGGTGTAGCGGTTGTAGAAAATCGACTCCGGGGGCATCCAGCGGATTGGTATGGCGTCGTTCTCGTTGGCCTTGTAGTAGTCCGCTGAGTATATATTCCTGGAGAGGCCGAAGTCGGCGATCTTCACCACCATTTCCTCGCCGACCAGGCAGTTTCGTGTAGCCAGGTCTCGGTGGACGAACTTGCGCTCGGAGAGGTAGGCCATGCCGGCTGAGATCTGCTTGGACACCGACAGCTGATCGGCGCAGGCCAGGGCCCCCGCCTCCGTCTCCGAGGACCAGCTGCCAGCCGACATGCTGGCGCGGCTGAGGGTTCGTGCGGATCGTGTCGGAGAGCGACGACGCAGGAACTCGTTCAGGTCGCCGTGGGACATGTACTCAAACATCAAGCACATGGGCTTACCTACCGCACACACACCTGCAGGATGGAAGCACAGAGCTGGTTTTAGTCAGCGTTTGAGATGTACAGTCCTGGTCAAAAGTGTACATACAGGTAAAAGCCAGTAAATTAGAATATTTTGGAAAAACTTGATTTATTTCAGTAATTGCATTCAAAAGGTGTAACTTGTACATTATATTTATTCATTGCACACAGACTGATGCATTCAAATGTTTATTTCATTTAATTTTGATGATTTGAAGTGGCAACAAATGAAAATCCAAAATTCCGTGTGTCACAAAATTAGAATATTACTTAAGGCTAATACAAAAAAGGGATTTTTAGAAATGTTGGCCAACTGAAAAGTATGAAAATGAAAAATATGAGCATGTACAATACTCAATACTTGGTTGGAGCTCCTTTTGCCGCAATTACTGCGTTAATGCGGCGTGGCATGGAGTCGATGAGTTTCTGGCACTGCTCAGGTGTTATGAGAGCCCAGGTTGCTCTGATAGTGGCCTTCAACTCTTCTGCGTTTTTGGGTCTGGCATTCTGCATCTTCCTTTTCACAATACCCCACAGATTTTCTATGGGGCTAAGGTCAGGGGAGTTGGCGGGCCAATTTAGAACAGAAATACCATGGTCCGTAAACCAGGCACGGGTAGATTTTGCGCTGTGTGCAGGCGCCAAGTCCTGTTGGAACTTGAAATCTCCATCTCCATAGAGCAGGTCAGCAGCAGGAAGCATGAAGTGCTCTAAAACTTGCTGGTAGACGGCTGCGTTGACCCTGGATCTCAGGAAACAGAGTGGACCGACACCAGCAGATGACATGGCACCCCAAACCATCACTGATGGTGGAAACTTTACACTAGACTTCAGGCAACGTGGATCCTGTGCCTCTCCTGTCTTCCTCCAGACTCTGGGACCTCGATTTCCAAAGGAAATGCAAACCAAACCAACCCAAACCATCAGTGATGGTTTCCTCTGTTTCCTGAGATCCAGGGTCATTTTTGTTTCATCTGACCACAGAACTTTCCTCCAGAAGGTCTTATATTTGTCCATGTGATGTCAGATGAAACAAAAATGGAGCTGTTTGGCCACAATACCCAGCAATATGTTTGGAGGAGAAAAGTGGACTTGTTTCTTCAGCATTGTCCAAACGTTAAAGTCAGGACTTTGGGAAGGCCGTTCTAAAACCTTCATTCTAGCCTGCTTTAGCCATTCCTTTACCACTTTTAACGAGTGTTTGGGGTCATTGTCCTGTTGGAACACCCAACTGTGCCCAAGACCCAACCTCCGGGCTGATGATTTTAGCTTGTCCTGAAGAATTTGGAGGTAATCCTCCTTTTTCATTGTCCCATTTACTCTCTGTGAAGCAGCAGTTCCATTGGCAGCAAAACAGGCCCAGAGCATAATACTACCACCACCATGCTTGACGGTAGGCCTGGTGTTCCTGGGATTAAAGGCCTCACCTTTTCTCCATCCATCCATCCATCTTCTTCCGCTTATCCGAGGTCGGGTCGACTTCCCTCTCCCCAGCCACTTCGTCCAGCTCTTCCTGTGGGACCCCGAGGCGTTCCCAGGCCAGCCGGGAGACATAGTCTTCCCAACGTGTCCTGGGTCTTCCCCGCGGCCTCCTACCGGTCGGACGTGCCCTAAACACCTCCCTAGGGAGGCGTTCGGGTGGCATCCTGACCAGATGCCCGAACCACCTCATCTGGCTCCTCTCCATGTGGAGGAGCAGCGGCTTTACTTTGAGCTCCCCCCGGATGACAGAGCTTCTCACCCTATCTCTAAGGGAGAGCCCCGCCACCCGGCGGAGGAAACTCATTTCGGCCGCTTGTACCCGTGATCTTGTCCTTTCGGTCATAACCCAAAGCTCATGACCATAGGTGAGGATGGGAACGTAGATCGACCGGTAAATTGAGAGCTTTGCCTTCCGGCTCAGCTCCTTCTTCACCACAACGGATCGATACAGCGTCCGCATTACTGAAGACGCCGCACCGATCCGCCTGTCGATCTCACGATCCACTCTTCCCTCACTCGTGAACAAGACTCTGAGGTACTTGAACTCCTCCACTTGGGGCAAGATCTCCTCCCCAACTTGGAGATGGCACTCCACCCTTTTCCGGGCGAGAACCATGGACTCGGACTTGGAGGTGCTGATTCTCATCCCAGTCGCTTCACACTCGGCTGCGAACCGATCCAGTGAGAGCTGAAGATCCTGGCCAGATGAAGCCATCAGGACCACATCATCTGCAAAAAGCAGAGACCTAATCCTGCAGCCACCAAACCAGATACTACCACCACCATGCTTGGTGGTAGGAATGGTGTGCATGGGATTAAAGACCTCACATTTTCTCCTCCAAACATGTTGCTGGGTATTGTGGCCAAACAGCTAAATTTTTGTTTCATCTGACCACAGAACTTTTCTCCAGAAGGTCTTATCTTTGTCCATGTGATGTCAGATGAAACAAAAATGGAGCTGTTTGGCCACAATACCCAGCAATATGTTTGGAGGAGAAAAGTGGACTTGTTTCTTCAGCATTGTCCAAACGCTAAAGTCAGGACTTTGGGAAGGCCGTTCTAAAACCTTCATTCTAGCCTGATTTAGCCATTCCTTTACCACTTTTGAGGTGTGTTTGGGGGTCATTATACTGTTGGAACACCCAACTGCGCCCAAGACCCAACCTCCGGGCTGATGATTTTAGCTTGTCCTGAAGAATTTGGAGGTAATCCTCCTTTTTCATTGTCCCATTTACTCTCTGTAAAGCAGCAGTTCCATTGGCAGCAAAACAGGCCCAGAGCATAATACTACCACCATCATGCTTGGCGGTAGGTGTGGTGTGCTTGGGATTAAAGACCTCACATTTTCTCCTCCAAACATGTTGCTGGGTATTGTGGCCAAACAGCTACATTTTTGTTTCATCTGACCACAGAACTTTTCTCCAGAAGGTCTTATCTTTGTCCATGTGATGTCAGATGAAACAAAAATGGAGCTGTTTGGCCAAAAGTTGACCGATTCTGTTCATGGACAGAATTTCTAGGCGCAGTCAAGGCGTTGAATGAAGGTTTTAGAATGGCCTTCCCAAAGTCCTGACTTAAACTTGTGGACAATGCTGAAGAAACAAATCCATGTCAGAAAAGCAACACATTTAGCTGAACTGCACCAATTCTGTCAAAAATTAAAGTAGAAGCTTGTGGATGGCTACCAAAAGCGCCTTATTGCAGATAAACTTGCCAAGGGACATGTACCGTATTTTCCGCACTATTAGCCGCACCTAAAAACCACAAATTTACTCAAAAGCTGACAGTGCGGCTTATAACCCGGTGCGCTTTATATATGGATTAATATTAAGATTCATTTTCATAAAGTTTCGGTCTCGCAACTACGGTAAACAGCCGCCATCTTTTTTCCCCGTAGAAGAGGAAGTGCTTCTTCTTCTACGCAAGCAACCGCCAAGGTAAGCACCCGCCCCCATAGAACAGGAAGCGCTTCTTCTTCTACTGTAAGCAACCACCCGCCCGCGTAGAAGAAGAAAAAGCGCGCGGATATCACCGTACGTTTCATTTCCTTTGTGTGTTTACATCTGTAAAGACCACAAAATGGCTCCTACTAAGCGACAGGGATCCGGTTCATGAAAAGACGCAATCTCTCCATCCGCACACGGACTACTATTTCACAGCAACTGCCTAAAGACTTTCAAGAAAAGCTGGCTACTTTCCGTGCATATTGTAAAAACAAGATAGCTGAAAAAAAGATCCGGCCAGAGAACATTATCAACATGGACGAGGTTCCACTGACTTTTGATATTCCTGTGAACCGCACTGTGGATACAACGGGAGCACGTACGGTGAATATTCGCACCACAGGGAATGAGAAGTCATCCTTCACTGTGGTTCTAGCTTGCCATGCTAATGGCCAGAAACTTCCACCCATGGTGATATTCAAAAGGAAGACCTTGCCAAAAGAGACCTTTCCAGCCGGCGTCATCATAAAAGCTAACTCGAAGGGATGGATGGATGAAGAAAAGATGAGCGAGTGGTTAAGGTAAGTTTACGCGAAGAGGCCGGGTGGCTTTTTTCACGCAGCTCCGTCCATGTTGATATACGACTCCATGCGCGCCCACATCACGCTGGTTTTTAATATATTATTAAAGTTTGACTGACCTATCTGACTGTTTTTTTGACATTCCCTTTAGCGCAGTTAGATGCGGCTTATAACACGGGGCGGCTTATAGGTGGACAAAGTTTTGAAATATGCCGTTCATTGAAGGCGCGGCTTATAACCCAGGGCGCCTTATGGTGCGGAAAATACGGTATGCAAATATTAACATTGCTGTATGTATACTTTTGACCCTCACATTTTCAGTAGAGCCATAATAAATTCATAAAAGAAGCAAACTTCACGAATGTTTTTTGTGAGCAACAAGTATGTGCTCCAATCACTACATCACAAAAAAATAAGAAATGATTGTAAAGTCAAGACAGCCATGACATGATGTTCTTTACAAGTCTATGTACACTTTTGACCAGGACTGCATCACCACAGAGGTTTGAGAGGGTACAAACAGACATCAACACATTAGTGACGTCATTCATTTTCTTTGACGGTACATCATAGAAGGAGTTCATTCATGGGGAGAAGACGTGTCAACATCCAGCGTAGACATAAACACAGACAAAGCCATCTGTGATGTGTGCACGCTCACAAATAAACTCTAGCACATAGTGGATCTACAGTTTCACATTAATAGCTCGCTGATGTAACCGTAGCTCCACTCTAAATCAACCTTGTGTTCTCCCGAGACCTTCTCTGCTGACAGGAAATGTGGACATTTCAATAGAATTTCTCCAATTGGTAGAGTGTGCTGTACCACTGGTTGATCTACAGTATGCATGTACCATAAGAAGAATATCATTACTGGTATAATACTTCCTGCTTTCACTTCATCATTTCTGTGTGGAGCTCTGCAAAGAAACAACTGAAGACTCGGTTGTTTATGGAGGGAATCGACCAGGGATGTCAAACATGCGGCCCAGGTTCAATCCAGGGTGCGAGATGAGTTTGCTAGAAACTGCTGTTCTAAATATGTCCACTGGATGTCGCAATAGCAATTCTGTTAGGCAAGCAAATCGTTTATTATTAGTCTAAAAGCTGATGTGGTCCTGATGGCTTCCCGGTAAGGTCTATTCAGGTGTACTGGAGAGGAGGCTACGCGGGATAGTCGAACCTCGGATTCAGGAGGAACAGTGTGGTTTTCGTCCTGGTCGTGGAACTGTGGACCAGCTCTATACTCTCGGCGGGGTCCTTGAGGGTGCATGGGAGTTTGCCCAACCATGTCTACATGTGCTTTGTGGACTTGGAAAAGGCATTCGACCGTGTGCCTCGGGAAGTCCTGTGGGGAGTGCTCAGAGAGTATGGGGTATCGGACTGTCTGATTGTGGCGGTTCGCTCCCTGTACGATCAGTGTCAGAGCTTGGTCCGCATTGCCGGCAGTAAGTCGGACACGTTTCCAGTGAGGGTTGGACTCCGCCAAGGCTGCCCTTTGTCACCCATTCTGTTCTGAACTTTTATGGACAGAATTTCTAGGCGCAGTCAAGGCGTTGAGGGGATCCGGTTTAGTGGCTGCAGGATTAGGTCTCTGCTTTTTGCAGATGATGTGGTCCTGATGGCTTCATCTGGCCAGGATCTTCAGCTCTCGCCGGATCGGTTCGCAGCCGAGTGTGAAGCGACTGGGATGAGAATCAGCACCTCCAAGTCCGAGTCCATGGTTCTCGCCCGAAAAAGGGTGGAGTGCCATCTCCGGGTTGGGGAGGAGAACCCTGCCCCAAGTGGAGGAGTTCAAGTACCTGGGAGTCTTGTTCACGAGTGAGGGAAGAGTGGATGGTGAGATCGACAGGCGGATCGGTGCGGCGTATTCAGTAATGTGGACGCTGTATCGATCCGTTGTGGTGAAGAAGGAGCTGAGCCGGAAGGCAAAGCTCTCAATTTACCGGTCGATCTCCGTTCCCATCCTCACCTATGGTCATGAGCTTTGGGTTATGACCGAAAGGACAAGATCACGGGTACAAGCGGCCGAAATGAGTTTCCTCCGCCGGGTGGCGGGGCTCTCCCTTAGAGATAGGGTGAGAAGCTCTGTCATCCGGGGGGAGCTCAAAGTAAAGCCGCTGCTCCTCCACATGGAGAGGAGCCAGATGAGGTGGTTCGGGCATCTGGTCAGGATGCCACCCGATCGCCTCCCTCGGGAGGTGTTTAGGGCACGTCCGACCGGTAGGAGGCCACGGGGAAGACCCAGGACACGTTGGGAAGACTATGTCTCCCGGCTGGCCTGGGAACGCCTCGGGATCCCCCGGGAGGAGCTGGACGAAATGGCTGGGGCGAGGGAAGTCTGGGCTTCCCTGCTTAGGCTGCTGCCCCCGCGACCCGACCTCGGATAAGCGGAAGAAGATGGATGGATGGATGGATGGATGGACTTAGAAGAAAAGGGTTTTGCTCGGAGTTTGGATGGAGACGTTTTTTTAACGACCGAAGCCAAAATGCCATCCTGAAAATCAGGAGCACCATCGAGGGGAGAAAGGCCGAGTCGGAACCGGCGTCATAATAAAGAAAACGATCAGAAAAACGAGAGAAAAAGAAGTTAATGGTATCTTGCGTTGTCTTTACTGAGGCTTGTGGAAATACTGAAAGAGAATGAGGAAACAGGCTATGGTGGCTATGGAAAAGGAGAATTTGAAGGGCACAGAAGTCAGATAATGGAAATTATTTTATATGACTTTTTTGCTGGTAAAATTAAATGTATTTTTCCTCTGTGTGTTGCCGTTGTCAGGAAGTCTATTGGCATTTAGTTCAACGTCCCCGTCTTGTCTTTTGTTGTGTTTATACTGAAAGTATTGGACTGATACACACGAACTGTTTAAATCTTAGTTGTGGTTTTGATTACCAACTTTTGAGGTGTTGAAATCAATAATCGAGCTAGCGTATATTGGGAAGTGGAACTTTACTTTTGAGCGCTTTCTATCAGGTACGCTTGCTTTGTTGACATGAAAGATTGCAACTCTAGTGAGAGACAGTCGGGTACAAATACGACGTGGCATCACATGCAACAATGGTATCGAGATACTGTACCTGTAGTTTTTTGTTTCTGGAGTACCAATGGAATTCGGCCGGTACCGATAAAAGTACTGAATCAATGAAGATGTCAAACTCAAGGCCCGGGGGCCAGATCCGGCCCGACACATCATTTAATGTGGCCCGCAAAAGCCCGGCCAAATGTGCATACTTCATCTTTCTTACTAAATGTTTTCATCGTTTCCATTTTGACAGAAAAAAAAATGTATGTAATACATTACATTTGATATGTTTTACACTTTGATATATATTTACAAATATTCAATTGTTATTGGAGTGTATCTTTGGGCACCTCGCCATTCGATTCCGATTCTTGGGATTAGGATTTGATTCATAATCATTATTATAATCGATACTCGATTCAATACGATTCTCGATTCAAACTGATTTTTGCAATGCATTGTTTGGTATAATAATAACACCTTAAAACAGCTTACAGGTTACAAAACCTCCTTTTGGTTGCTGATGTATGACACATACTTTGCCTCGGTGGATTCGGGGACACTTGGCCTGGCGACCCACCGCCAAGTCCTCCCTCCGCCCTCCCGTGACTTTTGACCCTGCTTGGTTTTTTTTTAGGACATCTAGAATCTGTCCTTAAGGGGGAGGCTCTGTCATGATCCGTGGTCGGATCATGTTTTGTTAAGTTATGTTTGGTTAGTTTTGGACTCCTTTTGTTATTACTTGTGCACCTGTGAGTTTGTTTCGTCACCATGGTTACTTGATTTTCACCTGCCTTGCACGCGCACCTGTTTCTCATCAGAGACGCTATTTAAGCCCACCTTTGTTCATCACTCGTTCTGCTTTCTTTGTTTTTGCATCACGCGACTGCCACGTAAGTTCGTTCTTGTTTCCTAGACTCAGCTAAGTTCCATAGTTTGTGCTAAGTGTTAGCCTTAGCTTCCAGTGCGTTCGGAAACTCTTCCTGTCGGTTTGTTTTCTGTTTTGTACCAGTTTTGTGTTATTTTATTATTAAATCAAGTTATTACCTGCAAGTCCTGTCCGGATTCGTCCCTTGCATCTTGGGAGAACAAACCCCCTTATCACCATGCGCACCACACGTGACAGATAGTTTGTAAAAATAACGATAAATACTTCAGAATCTGATTCTGATTCTGAAGTATTTATCGTTATTTTTACAAATTAAAAATAACGATAAATACTTTAGAATCTGATTCTGATTCTGAAGTATTTATCGTTATTTTTACAAACTATCATACGGTTTATAATAATTAGGGGTGTTAAAAATTTTTTTTATCACATCAGAATCCCGATTTTTATTAATCTTGATAGTAAATTGATTAATAATTTTCAAAAATCAAATTTTTTTTTTTTGGGAAGAATTCATTTAAACGTTTTATTGCCTTTTGTTTGAGAACGGGTTCACAAACTAGGAATTTGTCTCTGTGCAATCGTGCAACATAAAACACATATAACACAGATTTGGTAATAACAAAAAACTTACAATTATGTATAAGTTATCACACAACTCTTATGTTTAAAGGTCGTTGCTACATTTTTTATCTATTGTGCTCAATTTTTACTTTTCTATCCGTGCAAAGGCACACAACTTGTAATCTTCTATTGCGAGTTGTCTCGCAGCAGCAGTTTGTTTCCAGACCCTGCCTGCTGACAGCCAAGGACGGACATCGAGTACCTCAACGCAGACAAAACAGAGACAGGGCGGATTCACGAGGGTCAGCACATTTCCATTCTGAATAATCACGTATTGTGTCTAACATGGGCTGCTTGCATTACCCCTCCCTTCAGAAGCAGCCTCAGTGATGTTAACTAGGGACCTCCCGAATAAATAGAGGAGCACGTGGGCTGTGCCTTAGAGCATAGAGTGAAACTGTAACTGAGTGTGCAGCCCAATACGTCTCTCCCCATGAGCAAAATTTAACTCTGTCTCTGCCTGATTCCCTCTTCTTGTCTTGTGTAATAGATAGTTCGGTGTTTGAACCTGACAATTATACTCTGAGGGCAGCCCTGACTGGGATGAAAACAAGTTTGACGCCCCTGCTATATGACATACAGCATGTTTTGTCTGATCACCATAGCATACAAAAAAGCTGCTCTTCATGCCATTATTAATGAGCGCATGAAGAACTGTTTGAAATATTGATTGAAGCTTAAATGGGAAGTATTCCAATTTTTGACACCAAAAGAGCAATATTAGCTCAGAAGGTAAATAGAGGTGAAGGGTAATAAACTGAAGCTGAAGGATTTCCAGGCATTCTGTTGATAATGTTCCAATTGTCAGGCTTGTCACTGACAGTTCAGTTAGGTTTTGGTTTTTCCTGTCTTTGTTTCCTGTCAGCGCTCTTATTTTGGTTATTTCCTGATTATCTCCCTGAGTGCTTTGTCCCCTCAGCTATGGCTGATTGGCACCTGGCCACACCTGGTGTCAATCAGCCAGCTGCTATTTGAACCTGCCTTCCTCTCCAGTCAGTGCTGGATTATTGTCACTAATACCTGTCATAATACTTGTCGTTGTAGCTCTGTCTACTTTTGTTCACTCTGCTCATGTCATAGTTCCTTCGTGTCACAGTAAGTGTTTTTGTTTCTTGTCGACAGTTAGCCTTTGTGCTATTTTAGTTCATAGCCAAGTTTGTTCTCCGCTTTGTGCGCGCCTTTTGTTTGTACCCTTTTGTTTGTTTTTTTGCTATAGTGTTAAACTAAATCATGTTTTCCTGGACAAAGCCTGCCATCTCACCAACATACTCTGATACCAATAAGTCTTTTTTAAGGATGTTATATTCGACGTCACGGCTAATGACAGAAGACGAACTTGTCTGCAAAGATCTTCCAGGAAGTATACTTGAATGTGAGAGTGGTTATTAGATTAAACTGCCAATTAGAGTGGATCAACTTTAATAGGAGCACATTTGTCTTCCTCTGGGAAACAAAGGCTCTACACTCTGAGGTGGAATTGCACTGCTGGAAACATTCCAATTGACTATTCTATGTAGGCATTGGGTTTTAGAGCCCTATGCGGGCATAGCGACGTGCAACATTATCCCATTCAAGCCTTCATCCCACATCATTCTACTACAGTAATATACCGATTGTCTGAATCAATAAAGTACTGTAACTTTTCCTACTAAATGTATTATTTCTTTCTATTGTGGGAGAAAACTATATATGTATTCCATGTAATCGCAAATGACGTTAACTTAAATATTGTCTTGGACGAATAGAACAGACAAACCATTGTAATGTCTGCTCGCGGAAAAACAAAAACAGAACATTCCTCCAGAAGGTCTTATCTTTGTCCATGTGATGTCAAGACAGCCAAGACATTATGTTCTTAACAAGTGTATGTGAACTTTTGACCACGACTGTAACTGCGATGTGGCCCTCAGTGAAAACGACGTTGGTCTAAATCAGGGGTGCTCACACTTTTTCTGCAGGCGAGCTACTTTTCAATTGATCAAGTCGTGGGGCTCTACCTCATTCATATATATAATTTATATTTACTTATTTATGAAATATATGTTTTTGTTAACAAGTTAAATATGTTTAATGATAATACAAGCATGTTTAACACATATAGTTAATATTGTTAATAAATTAAAGGTGTTTAATGAAAATACAAGTATGTTTAATACATATAGTTAATATTGTTAACAAGTTAAAGGTGTTTAATGATAATACAAGCATGTTTAACACATATAGTTAATAAGTTAAAGGTGTTTAAAGATAATATAAGCATGTTTAACACATATAGTTAATATTGTTAACAAGTTAAAGGTGTTTAATGATAATACAAGCATGTTTAACACATATAATTAATATTGTTAACAAGTTAAAGGTGTTTAATGATAATACAAGAATGTTTAACACATATAGTTAATATTGTTAACAAGTTAAAGGTGTTTAAAGATAATACAAGCATGTTTAAAACATTGTTAATATTGTTAACAAGTTAAAGGTGTTTAAAGATAATACAAGCATGTTTAACACATTGTTAATATTGTTAACAAGTTAAAGGTGTTTAAAGATAATACAAGCATGTTTAACACATTGTTAATATTGTTAACAAGTTAAAGGTGTTTAAAGATAATGCAAGCATGTTTAACACATATAGTTAATATTGTTAACAAGTTAAAGGTGTTTAATGATAATACAAGCATGTTTAACACATATAGTTAATACTGTTAATTAGTTAAAGGTGTTTAAAGATAATACAAGCATGTTTAACACATTGTTAATATTGTTAACAAGTTAAAGGTGTTTAAAGATAATGCAAGCATGTTTAACACATATAGTTAATATTGTTAACAAGTTAAAGGTGTTTAAAGGTAATACAAGCATGTTTAATACATATAATTAATATTGTTAACAAGTTAAAGGTGTTTAATGATAATACAAGCATGTTTAACACATATAGTTAATATTGTTAATAAGTTAAAGATGTTTAATGATAATACAAGCATGTTTAACACATATAGTTAATATTGTTAACAAGTTAAAGGTGTTTAAAGATAATACAAGCATGTTTAACACATTGTTAATATTGTTAACAAGTTAAAGGTGTTTAAAGATAATGCAAGCATGTTTAACACATATAGTTAATATTGTTAACAAGTTAAAGGTGTTTAATGATAATACAAGCATGTTTAACACATATAATTAATATTGTTAACAAGTTAAAGGTGTTTAATGATAATACAAGCATGTTTAACACATATAGTTAATATTGTTCACAAGTTAAAGGTGTTTAAAGATAATACAAGCATGTTTAACACTTATAGTTAATATTGTTAACAAGTTAAAGGTGTTTAATGATAATACAAGCATGTTTAACGCATATAGATTCCTTTCTTTCATGAAGACAAGAATATAAGTTGGTGTATTACCTGATTCTGATGACTTGCATTGATAGGAATCAGACAGTGGTGCTGATAAGGTCCGCATTTTCGAATGGAGGAGAAAAAAAGTCCTCCTTTCTGTCCAATACCACATGAAAGTGGTTGCTTTTTGGCATCTTATTTATCCAGCTTCCGTACTCCTTTGTATACACTTTACAAGAAATACATTGTTGGCAAACTCCAGTCCGTAGCTTGCTAGCTTGTGCACGCCAAGCTTTCTGAGACTCTTATTTTGGTAGCGCAAGCAGGATGAAGCAGAGCTTTTATTGTGCAACTGTGCAGTCGGTCTTTGGAGTTTTGACGACAGGTACGGCGCCAGAGTCTGTTGAAATAAAGTGTTTCTCGCCTTCCAGCCGGTAATTTTAATGAGCTGGCAGCAGCCAGCGTCATATCAGAAGACCCTCGGGTGCCGTGAATGTCAATCAAGTGACGAAAGTGACGTCATAGTGAAGATTTATGATCGCTCATTTTTAGGACTATTTTTTTAATGCCTGGCTGGTGATCGACTGACACACCCTCCACGATCGACCGGTAGCTCGCGATCGACGTAATGAGCACCCCTGGTCTAAATAATAAGGGTGATCTACTTCCTCCAGCAAAATTAAACAGACCTACAGAACAATTAGAAAGTGCTGATATGATAGCCGCAATGTATTTTTTTTTTATCTCTCGCTTTTTGAAGTGAAAGCCAATTGAATAATTGATGGATTGTTTCCCATGTGGCGGTCTAATGGAGTTACATCATCACATTTGGGATGCGCATATTGCAGGGATGCAGTCGATGGAAACAACGACACTGAAATGAGCACAAAAGAAAATCAGGAAATATTAGTGAATTTTTGATTTCTTCCTCCGAGTTATTCAAGATCCATGTTTGTATTTTCCCCTTTCCTTCTTTCGAGAGAATATCATCTGTGACTGCTGCCTTTTTTTTTTTAAACCACACACATTGTTTTACCCAGGAGTCGCACAATGTTGGTATGGTCAAATTGGGCCATGAGGGCTGCCTCTCGCTGGAAGTCATTCTGCATGTCCGCTGATGCTTCTTCCTTCAGCATCTTCACTGCCACCATGGTGAAAGGATCCACGGGGATCAATCCTGGCGCCCTGCAAGAAACATCCTGGTCAATACAAATATTTAAGCAAAAAAAATAGCCAAACCTGTACCGTATTTTTTGGAGTCATATTATGATTATTTTCGAAATATAAAACCTTGTGGTCTACATAACATGTAATGGTGGTTCTTTGGTCAAAATGTTGCATGGATGATGTTTTACACATCATCTTCCAGTCCACTTTGACAGCGTCTTCTCCCCGTCATCTTTGTTGTAGCGGTGTAGCGTGCAAGGACGGGAGTGGAAGAAGTGTCAAAAGATGGAGCTAACTATTTTAATGACATTACGACTTTACTTCAATCAATAACGGAGCAAGCATCTCCTCATCCGTGGCTCACTAGTGCAACAACAACGCCCGAAATGTGTCCCGTGAAAAAACGTCCGACCGGAACTCTCTAATAACTAAAGTTCCTTGGGTGAATAATGTAAACTCACTACACCGGTATGTTTTAGCGCTTTCATGGTGAGTTTACTGACAGATATAAGTAAGAACTTTACACTACTTTATATTAGAAATGGCAACAGTGGAGGATGAATGTCACATAACAAGAAGATAGAGAAAAAGAAGAAGCTTATCAACTGACTACGGCATCGGCACCGACGACAAAGGCGGACGTGCGCACATTTTCAGGACTTATGCAGATCCCAAAAATCATATCAGCACGTACCAGAAAATAAGAAAAGTTGCTTTTGCATAATATTGTGAAACAAAACGCCTCTATTTTGCAGTCCTAATACACCATAATAATGCTCGTATGTTTAATGCGTCGACAATCCATCAAGCGAGGTGGCTTCATAGCTCACCGAAGCCATACTAAAAACATTTTGACAGATTTTTGAGCGCCGTGTGTAATGTTCTATATCAGGGGTCCCCAAACTTTTTGACTCGGGGGCCGCATTGGCTTCAAAAAATTGGTATATATATATATATATATATATATATATGATGTCACCTTATCGTTAGTATAATAATAATAATAATAATAATAATAAAAACTAAACATGAAAAAAAAAAAAATATATATATATATATATATATATATATATATTTTTTTTTTTTTTTTTTTTTTTTAATTTATTTTATTTTATTTTGTATTTTTTTGTCATAATAATAATATTACTCGCAGCCGAGTGTGAAGCGACTGGGATGAGAATCAGCACCTCCAAGTCCGAGTCCATGGTTCTCGCCCGGAAAAGGGTGGAGTGCCATCTCCGGGTTGGGGAGGAGATCTTGCCCCAAGTGGAGGAGTTCAAGTACCTCGGAGTCTTGTTCACGAGTGAGGGAAGAGTGGATCGTGAGATCGACAGGCGGATCGGTGCGGCGTCTTCAGTAATGCGGACGCTGTATCGATCCGTTGTGGTGAAGAAGGAGCTGAGCCGGAAGGCAAAGCTCTCAATTTACCGGTCGATCTACGTTCCCATCCTCACCTATGGTCATGAGCTTTGGGTCATGACCAAAAGGACAAGATCACGGGTACAAGCGGCCGAAATGAGTTTCCTCCGCCGGGTGGCGGGGCTCTCCCTTAGAGATAGGGTGAGAAGCTCTGTCATCCGGGGGGAGCTCAAAGTAAAGCCGCTGCTCCTCCACATGGAGAGGAGCCAGATGAGGTGGTTCGGGCATCTGGTCAGGATGCCACCCGAGCGCCTCCCTAAGGAGGTGTTTAGGGCATGTCCGACCGGTAGGAGGCCACGAGGAAGACCCAGGACACGTTGGGAAGACTATGTCTCCCGGCTGGCCTGGGAACGCCTCGGGATCCCCCGGGAGGAGCTGGACAAAGTGGCTGGGGAGAGGGAAGTCTGGGCTTCCCTGCTTAGGCTGCTGCCCCCGCGACCCGACCTCGGATAAGCGGAAGAAGATGGATGGATGGATGGATATATATATATATATATATATATATATATATATATATATATATATATATATATATATATATATATATATATAAATATAAAAAATTAAAAAAAATTTATATATATATATATATATATGTTTGATTTTTTTAAATGTTTTAAATGTTTTAAATTTTTAAATTTTTATTTTATTTATAATAAAAACTAAAAATTACTATATATATATATATATATATATATATATATACATATATTTTTATTTTTTTTTATTTTTTATTTTTATTTATTTATATATTTTTTACTTGGGACTTTGGACGCTGGCGGGCCTTAGTTTGAGGACCCCTGTTCTATATTATCAACGGAATATTTAAAGTTGTGTTGTTGTTTACTGCCATCATATTGCAGTCTTTACGTATCTCTTATGTATGACTGCCATCTACTGGTCACACTTATCATTACACCACGAACCAAGTAAAATAGCTTTGAAGTTGGTAAGCACAACCAGAATTATTCCGTGCATTAGGCACACCGGGTTACTGTCGATTTTTGAGAAAATGAAAGGATTTTAAGTCCGAAAAATACGGTATGTTAATTTGATGAATTGGTTTTTAAGCTATCACATTCATCTGCATGAAATCTGTTTTTTAAGAATGCCGTAACACAAAAAGTGACAAACGCACAGATGGAAACAATGTTAGTGGTCATACCATTTATATCTTTTGAAACCTCATATGTGAAGAAGTTCTCTCCTCTGGTCTATTTGAAGCTGTGTGTATGATGTGTGTGTACATCCCTACACTTTATATAGTCAAATACATACATTTGTGTCTAAGCTTATTCTATTTTTTTTCTACCTGGGTAAAAGGTAAAAACCTGACAAAAATAGAGAAGAAATTGTTTCGGAGATTATTTTGATGAATAATGTTAAAAAGCGATTAAGAAAGTGTGTCCTTTCATGTGAAGTGGAGAATGTGGGGACATGTGAGGGATTGAGTCAAGGTCATTGTATGTCTTGTGTTCCCTGGAGTGTCTATTCCCTGCATCTTTTCCATTTCCTGTTGGGATTACCAGCTGGGATGAAAGACAACCGACGAGCGCTACCAACAACTTTAATAGAACTATGACGATTGTGTTTCTATCAGCGCTGTCGCTTACTGACCTCAAAGCTAATTTATTTGGTACATGGTGTAATGATAAGTGTGACCAGTAGATGGCAGTCACACATAAGAGATACGTGTAGACTGCAATATGACGCCAGTAAACAACAACAAAACTTTAAATGTTACATTGAAAATATAGAATATCACAATTATTAAAAATATGTTAAATAGTATTAGTTCGACTTTGGTAAGCTATGAAGCTTGATGGATTGTGGGAGCATTACGGCTACAGTAGTCAGACGAACTGTGCTTCAACATACAAGTATTATTATGGTGTGTGTATAAGAACCGCAAAATGGCACCCATTAGCAGACATATTATCTGGCGTTTTGTCTTGGAATATTAAGCAAAAATAACTTTTCTTACCTTCTGGTACCAGCTGATCTGTATTTTGGATCTGCATGAATCCTGAAAATTTGCGCAAGTCCGCCTTTGTAGATGCTAAGCTTCTTCTATTTCTCTATCTTCTTGTTACGGGACATTCATCCTCCACTGTTGCCATTTCTAATATAAAGTAGTGTAAAGTTCTTACTTATATCTGTCAGTAAACTCACCATGAAAGCGCTAAAACATACCGGTGTAGTGAGTTTACATTATTCACCCAAGGAACTTTAGTTATTACACGGACGGTTTTCACATTTTGACCAAAAGAACCACCAAAACATGTTATGTAGACCACAAGGAAGTGTTTTACATTTAGAAAAAAAAATATATATACCGTATTTTCCGCACCATAAGGCGCCCTGGGTTATAAGCCGCGCCTTCAATGAACGGCATATTTCAAAACTTTGTCCACCTATAAGCCGCCCCGTGTTGTAAGCCGCATCTAACTGCGCTAAAGGAATGTCAAAAAAACAGTCAGATAGGTCAGTCAAACTTTAATAATATATTAAAAACCAGCGTGATGTGGGCGCGCATGGAGTCGTATATCAACATGGACGGAGCTGCGTGAAAAAAGCCACCCGGCCTCTTCGCGTAAACTTAAACTTCCCTTAACCACTCGCTCATCTTTTCTTCATCCATCCCTTCGAGTTAGCTTTTATGATGACGCCGGCTGGAAAGGTCTCTTTTGGCAAGGTCTTCCTTTTGAATATCACCATGGGTGGAAGTTTCTGGCCATTAGCATGGCAAGCTAGAACCACAGTGAAGGATGACTTCTCATTCCCTGTGGTGCGAATATTCACCGTACGTGCTCCCGTTGTATCCACAGTGCGGTTCACAGGAATATCAAAAGTCAGTGGAACCTCGTCCATGTTGATAATGTTCTCTGGCCGGATCTTTTTTTCAGCTATCTTGTTTTTACAATATGCACGGAAAGTAGCCAGCTTTTCTTGAAAGTCTTTA
>NC_084567.2:41305000-41330000 GCF_033978685.3 Nerophis lumbriciformis
CCAAATTGAATTCTGTCCTTATTTAATTATTTGCCTCTTGTCTTGTTTAATAGATGTCATCAGTGTTAGAACCTGACACGCCGGACTGGAAAGTCCTGAATATATACTGCTGAAAAGCTATCCATACTTATGTGGATGAAAATAAAAGACTTCATCCAACCTGTCTACCGGGCTCCCGAAGATCTGTCGGCGTCAGGAGAACCCACCATATGCAGAGACGTTCACAGCGTAATTAATAAAGATTTAAAAAAGGGGTCCTCTATGGCAGTGTTTTTCAACCACTAAATGGTAAATAAATAATCTATACAAAAATAAATAAATAAACTATTTCCACATTCACCCATTCACACACACATTCACACACTGATGGCGGAAGCTGCCATGCAAGGCCCTAGCCACCACCCATCAGGAGCAAGGGTGAAGAACCAAATACAACTGCGGTTGTTTTCCCTCCCAGCTACAAACTTAAATTCTCCTGAATTCAACAATGCTAATATTGTGCTTTCAGAATTATGAAGCATGCTAAAAACAAATAATAATAATGGATGAGATTTGTATAGCACTTTTTTCTCGACAATCAAAGCGCTTGACAGAGAAGTCATTGTTCATCCAGTCCACACTCAAACCTTGATAGTGGTAAGCTACATTTGTAGCCACAGCTGCCTTGGGGTGACTGGCGGGATTGTGGCTGCCAATTTCAACCCACGGCCCAATCGGACCACCACTAAAGATTCACACACCAGTGAGCAGCACTGGGAGATGTGTGACTAGGATGGCAGAAGCTGGAATCAAACCAGGAACCTTCAAGTTGCAGTATATGCTGCCACAATATAATGTATATTGGTCATGCATCAAGGAACGGTCTGCATTGTGGATTTGAACTGATCCAGAAACTGCACATATTGATAGTTCTGCTGCTGACAATGTAAAAAAACGTTTTTGTCCAACACGGGTGAGGGTTTCCTTTTGAAACATTCTCGCACTACAGAGACAAAAACTAAATGGGCCTTGAAAAAATAACATTTTCGGAGAACCCATGGAGGGGCTGTGGGAAGGTCACATTTTAATAACTGCAGAGGTTGTAGAATGGTTCTATAATCCAGAGAGCCAACGCAAATACTGAACATCTGGTGCCTTGATGTACGGTATCCTGAGTAGAATTTGAACATCGTAAGTCCAGCAAAAAGTTGCATTGGCTGCAATAGCTGAATGAAGTTGCTAAGCCAAATACAGGTAAAAGCCAGTAAATTAGAATATTTTGAAAAACTTGATTTATTTCAGTAATTGCATTCAAAAGGTGTAACTTGTACATTATATTTATTCATTGCACACAGACTGATGCATTCAAATGTTTATTTCATTTAATTTTGATGATTTGAAGTGGCAACAAATGAAAATCCAAAATTCCGTGTGTCACAAAATTAGAATATTACTTAAGGCTAATACAAAAAAGGGATTTTTAGAAATGTTTGCCAACTGAAAAGTATGAAAATGAAAAATATGACCATGTACAATACTCAATACTTGGTTGGATCTCCTTTTGCCTCAATTACTGCGTTAATGCGGCGTGGCATGGAGTCGATGAGTTTCTGGCACTGCTCAGGTGTTATGAGAGCCCAGGTTGCTCTGATAGTGGCCTTCAACTCTTCTGCGTTTTTGGGTCTGGCATTCTGCATCTTCCTTTTCACAATACCCCACAGATTTTCTATGGGGCTAAGGTCAGGGGAGTTGGCGGGCCAATTTAGAACAGAAATACCATGGTCCGTAAACCAGGCACGGGTAGATTTTGCGCTGTGTGCAGGCGCCAAGTCCTGTTGGAACTTGAAATCTCCATCTCCATAGAGCAGGTCAGCAGCAGGAAGCATGAAGTGCTCTAAAACTTGCTGGTAGACGGCTGCGTTGACCCTGGATCTCAGGAAACAGAGTGGACCGACACCAGCAGATGACATGGCACCCCAAACCATCACTGATGGTGGAAACTTTACACTAGACTTTAGGCAACGTGGATCCTGTGCCTCTCCTGTCTTCCTCCAGACTCTGGGACCTCGATTTCCAAAGGAAATGCAAAATTTGCATGGTTGGGTGATGGTTTGGGGTGCCATGTCATCTGCTGGTGTCGGTCCACTCTGTTTCCTGAGATCCAGGGTCAACGTAGCCGTCTCCATGCCACGTCGCATTAACGCAGTAATTGAGGCAAAAGGAGCTCCAACCAAGTATTGAGTATTGTACATGCTCATATTTTTCATTTTCATACTTTTCAGTTGGCCAACATTTGTAAAAATCCCTTTTTTGTATTAGCCTTAAGTAATATTCTAATTTTGTGACACACGGAATTTTGGATTTTCATTTGTTGCCACTTCAAATCATCAAAATTAAATGAAATAAACATTTGAATGCATCAGTCTGTGTGCAATGAATAAATATAATGTACAAGTTACACCTTTTGAATGCAATTACTGAAATAAATCAAGTTTTTCAAAATATTCTAATTTACTGGCTTTTACCTGTATTTCAAAAGAGCCTTATTTATAAATCACTATCTGGTCCACTTGGTGACATCATCTGTCATCACCTCCAAGGTCACTTGTTATTGAACAAATTCATTTGACATAAATGTATTCCCAGTACAGTATGTGTAATTTATTTAAAACTGTTTAGAGACCGAATTCATTGGAATAGCACTTCATGCATGACATGACTATGTTTGCCCTAACAGGACTAAAACCATTAAGTAAAAATCATAAGTAAAGCATCACACCTCGTACTGTAACTTATTCAACAAGGAACAAATGACTGGAAAAATATATGTATAGTTGGCTTTAGTTTGAATACATATCTATTGAAAGTAGGGATGTCTCGATACCAATATTTAGTTACCTGTACCAGTAAAATCATCACGACGAGGTTTTCGCTTACTGTGGGGTCGTTCTCCCAGGGAGGCAAACAGAAGACTCCGGACAAGACTTGCAGGTAGGAACATGATTTAATTTTAAGAAACAATCTGTGACGATCTGTCACTTCATTTCGGTTTGTTTCATTGTTTTTGTATTTACTTCCTGTCAGTGCTCTTATTTTGTTATACTTCCTGCTTGTTCCGCTGAGCACTGTTTTCTCCTCACCTGCCGTTGATTGGCAGCCTGTCCACACCTGCTGCCAATCAGCATATGTCTATTTATGTTTTCTCTCGAGCACTCCTCAGTGCTCGACGATAGACTATGTTTGGAACTGTTGTATGCAAGACTGCTACATTTCTCTGTTGTTTTATTATTAAAATCATCTTACCTGCTCATCCTCATCCTGGTTCTTGCATCTTGGGGACACACAAACGGCAGCCATGCGAGTTCCTCACAGTATCGTCGAGCCAGAAGATTGTGTCCTCGCGAGAACCCCTGTCGGCGATGCACAGCCGACCTTCTGGACCGCACAATTTTTGGAGGACTTAAAAGCCAGGTTTGTGCGGTCCCAGCCCACAGCAGGCTCGGACCTTCCCTCTCCGCCTCGACCGCCGGTTCCGGCTCTCCGACCGGCGAGGCCACCGCCGCCTTCGCTCCTCCCGGCTCGGCCGCCGGTTCCGGCTCTCCGACCAGCTAGGCCACCGCCGCCTTCGCTCTTCCCGGCTCGGCCGCCGGTTCCGGATCTCCGACCGGCGCGGCCACTGCCGCCATCTTCCCCGTCGCCTGCTGTGCATCCTGTCCCGGCTCCACGGCAATCGCCTGTGCCAGCGCGCCGACCACCGGTTCCCACACCGCGTCGCACGCCAGTCGAAGCCCCGCGTCTTACGCCGGTCGCGGCACCACGACGACCAACACCGGCTGAGTGCCCAGCACCCGTTCCTGCTCCAAGGCAGCTTCCAGCAGCTGCACCACGGCTGCTATCCCTTCCAGCACCCGCTCATCCTGCCAGTCCGGCGAAGGCTCCAGTGGAGCCCACCGTGATGTCCTTCCTGGCCTCCTGCTGGGACTCGGCGAGGGACGTGTCGTTTTCCCTCCTCCTGGCCCCCTTCCGCCCGTCCCTGGTTTTCGCACCGGGGGACATAAAAAACCTAGAACTCCTTCTCCCAGTGGTGGACGGCGTCTGGCATCCGCCTAGTGAAGGGGGGGCTACTACCAGCAGCAGTGCAGCCAAGCACACGCCGCTGTCATCCCCGCCATCGTCTCCTCCCACGGAGACATCGTCTCTTTCCACGGCGCCGCCACCTTCATCTTCTCTGGCGCGCATTCGCACTGCGCGGACATCTTCCGCGTCACCGGTGGGACTCCGCATGACACCGCCATCTTCCTGGTCGGCAGCAGATCCACCCACAACCACATCGTCTCTGGCGGGCTTTCGCAAGGCGCCGCCATCTTCATGGTCATCATCATCATCATCATCGTCACCACCGGCTGCGCGACCTCCTCCTCATCCGCCAAAGATGCGGCGGTGTTATGGACTTCATCCGCGCTGTCGGCAGCGATCTGCAGAACCTGCGTGTGGACCTTCGCAGCTGTTGGTGTTCAGGTACCACGCGCTTCCGCCTCCTTGTCGGCCACTAATGTGGCCGTTCCGTGGTCGCCCGCCTCGCCAGTTCCAGCGGCGTTCAACGCGTCGCCGCCACCTGACTTTCCCTCGCTGGCTGCGGGGACACTTGGCCTGGCGACCCTCCGCCATGTCCTCCCTCCTCCCTCCCGTAATTTTTGGACTTATTTCCGTTCTTGTTTCCAGGGAACATCTGGAATCTGTTCCTTGAGGGGGGGGTCCTGTGACGATCTGTCACTTCATTTCGGTTTGTTTCATTGTTTTGTATTTACTTCCTGTCAGTGCTCTTATTTTGTTATACTTCCTGTTTGTTCCGCTGAGCACTGTTTTCTCCTCACCTGCCGTTGATTGGCAGCCTGTCCACACCTGCTGCCAATCAGCATATGTCTATTTATGTTTTCTCTCGAGCACTCCTCAGTGCTCGACGATAGACTATGTTTGGAACTGTTGTATGCAAGACTGCTACATTTCTCTGTTGTTTTATTATTAAAATCATCTTACCTGCTCATCCTCATCCTGGTTCTTGCATCTTGGGGACACACAAACGGCAGCCATGCGAGTTCCTCACACAATCAACGAGATACAAAACAGAAAACAACCCGAAGGCAAGCGTGCCTATCGCACGCGGAAGCTAAGGCAAAAACTTAGGACATGAAACTATAGACATGAATCTCACGAAACTGTGGCATGAAACAACTAGCATTAACTTTGGCATAGAATAAACACGAAACTGTGGCATGAAACCAATAATGGCGCCAGGACGACTGACTGGTAAAGGCAGGCTTAAATAGTCCTCTGGTTAGAAGCAGGTGCGCGTCCCGAACACCAGAGGCAGGTGAAAATCATAAGTAGCCATGGTAACTAGAACAAACTCAGGTGTCAAACAGGAACTAAAAGAGTCCAAAACTAACAGAACATAACAAAAACATGATCCGGACCACGGATATGCAAATATAATTTACAAAACCCCAAACCAGTGAAGTTGTCACGTTGTGTAAATGGTAAATAAAAAGAGAATACAACAAATCCTTTTCAACTTATATTCAATTGAATAGACTGCAAAGACAAGATATTTCATGTTCACACTGGAAAACATTGTTATTTTTTTCGCAAATATTAGCTCATTTGGAATTTTGATGCCTGCAACATGAAAAAGCTGGCACAAGTGGCAAAAAAGAGTGAGAAAGTTGAGGAATGCTCATCAAAGACTTATTTGGAACATCCCACAGGTGAACGGGCTAATTGGGAACAGGTGGGTGCCATGACTGGGTATAAAAACAGCTTCCCAAAAAAATGCTCAGTCTTTCACAAACAAGAATGGGGCGAGGGTCACCACTTTGTCAACAAATGTGTGAGCAAATTGTCCAACAGTTTAAGAAAAACCTTTCTCAACCAGCTATTGCAAGGAATTTCGGGATTTCACCATCTACGCGCCGTAATATCATCAAAAGGTTCAGAGAATCTGGAGAAATCACTGCACGTAAGAGTGCCCGTGTTCTTCGTTCCCTCAGGTGGTACTGCATCAAAAAGCGACATCAGTGTGTAAAGGATATCACCACCAACACTTCAGAAAACCACTGTCATTAACTACAGTCGGTCGCTACATCTGTAAGTGCAAGTTAAAACTCTACTATGCAAAGCCAAAGCCATTTATCAACAACACCCAGAAAAAGCCGCCGGCTTCGCCGGGCCTGAGCTCATCTAAGATGGTCTGATGCAAAGTGGAAAAGGGTTCTGTGGTCTGACGAGTCCACATTTCAAATTGTTTTTGGAAACTGTGGACGTCGTGTCCTCCGGACCAAAGAGTAAAAGAACCATCCGGATTGTTACAGGCGCAAAGTGTAAAAGCCAGCATGTGTGATGGTATGGGGGTGTATTAGTGCCCAAGACATGGGTAACTTACACATCTGTGAAGGCACCATTAATGCTGAAAGTTACATACAGGTTTTGGACCAACATATGTTGCCATCCAAGCAAAGTTATTATGGACGCCCCTGCTTATTTCAGCAAGACAAGGCCAAGCCACGTGTTACAACAGCGTGGCTTCATAGTAAAAGAGTGGGGGTACTAGACTGGCCTGCCTGTAGTCCAGACCTGTCTCCCATTGAAAATGTGTGGCGCATTATGAAGCCTAAAATAGCACAACGGAGACCCCCGGACTGTTGAACAACTTAAGCTGTACATCAAGCAAGAATGGGAAAGAATTCCACCTGAGAAGCTTAAAAAATGTGTCTCCTCAGTTCCCAAACCTTTACTGAGTGTTGTTAAAAGGAAAGTCCATGTAACACAGTGGTAAAAATGCCCCTCTGACAACTTTTTTGCAACGTGTTGCTGCCTTTAAATTCTAAGCTAATGATAATTTGCAAAATAAAAGAAGTTTCTCAGTGTGAACATGACATATCTTGTCTTTGCAGTCTATTCAATTGAATATAAGTTGAAAAGGATTTGTTGTATTCTCTTTTTATTTACCATTTACACAACGTGACAACTTCACTGCTTTTGGATTTTGTATGAAACTGCCCCGCTACCAGGCACAGTCACAAACACACACACACACACACACACACACACACACACACACACACACACACACACACACACACACACACACCCAAGCAGCTGTCAAAGCCCTCTAAAGCGTCACAGCTTCACAAACATTAGTTTTAAACAAAACTCTTAACATTGAAATAACATCACGGTGTCTTTAATAACATGTGAAACAAAATGTATTCTAAAGGTAATTATTTGCATCCGGCCCAGAAGAAGAAGTTGTTGTGGTGTGCACACACACATCACCATGGCAACAAATATATATTTTTTTTTAAATGAACAAAAGCAGTCTTTTTCTCAGAATGTGTCGACTTTTTTCTTATAAATTTTTTTAACTTTTTAAAAAAAAATTTACCCTAACCCTAACCCTAAACCTAATTCTAACCCTAACCCTAACTCTAACCCTAAAAAAAATTTTTAATTGTTAAAATTGTTTAAAAAAATTAAAAACATTTAAAATTGTTTTAAATTGATTTAAATTGTTTAAAAAAAAAAAAAAAAATTACAAATTAAAAAAAATAAAAAATAAAAAAAAATAAAAAAAATAAAATAAAAAAAATTAAAAATTTGAAAAACATTTTTAAAAAATTAAAAAAAATTTGAAAATCATTTTTTACCTTGAAAAAAAAATTTTACCTTGAAAAAAAAAATTTACCTTTGAAAATTTTTTTTTTACCTTGAAAATCATTTGTTTACCTTGAAAATCATTTTTAACCTTGAAAAGTTTTTTTTACCTTGAACATTTTTTTTTACCTTGAAAATAATTTTTTACCTTGAAAATCATGTTTTAACTTAAAACATTTTTTTTTTTAATTTTTAAAAAAATTTTTTTATTATTTTTTAATTTTTGTAAAAAAAATTAAATTTAAAAAAAATTGTTTTAATTTTAATTTTTTTTAATTTTTTTTAAATATTTTTAAATATTTTTAAATATTTTTAAATATTTTTAAATATTTTTAAATATTTTTAAATATTTTTTTAAATATTTTTAACTTTATTTAATTTATTTTTGTTTCAGTAATATTTGGCAACACTAAATGGGCCCTAGTGTGTGAATGTGAGTGTGAATGTTGTCTGTCTATCTGTGTTGGCCCTGTGATGAGGTGGCGACTTGTCCGGGGTGTACCCCGCCTTCCGCCCGATTGTAGCTGAGATAGGCTCCAGCGCCCCCCGCGACCCCGAAGGGAATAAGCGGTAGAAAATGGATGGATGGATAATATTGCAATATTTTCTCGTAAAATTATTGCTTTTTTATGTTAAACTGTTACTTTTTAATGCAAAATGGTGACATTTGTCATATAAAATTCAGACTTTTATCACAACATTGCCAATATTTTTGTTGTTCTTGTAAAATAGTGACAATTTTTGAGTAAAATGATGACTTTTGTCACAATTATGTCTTATGACTTTTGTCATAACTTTGCAAAGTAAAATCCCGATTATTATTATTATTATATTGCCAAAGGTTTTCTTTAGTCGAGTAAAATGACGACTGTTTTCATAAAATTGCCAAAATGTTCAGCTTTTCTTGTGAAATTGCGACTGTTACTGAGTAAAATTCCAACTTTTATCATAATATTGCACTAATGTTCAGTTTTTCTTGTAAAATTTGACTTGCGTTGAGTAAAACGACGACTTTTTTTATAACACTGCCAAAATTCTAAGTTTTTCTTGTGAAATTGTGACCTTTTTCTTGTGAAATTCCAACTCAATTTTCACAACAAGCTTTTTTTATATGTGCATAGTATGTATATATATTATTAATGTTGGAAATACACAGAAAGGGTGGTCCTAAAGAGGTAGGCCTTTTTCGGAGGTCTCAAGAAGGTCAGAAATACAAGAGTGTTTTGTGTGTGAGTGTGTGTGTGTGTGTGTGTGTGTGTGTGTGTGTGTGTGTGTGCAGCATTTGCGTGTGAAAGCTAATTGCTTCCAGAACCAGGATGTGACAGATTTGAGCCCCTCCTTCTCTGCTGACCTGGCAAACACACATATACACACACGTACACACACACATACACACACACACACACACACAAACACACGCGTTCACACAAATCCACACAAACTGTGCGGGAGAGCAGTGAGAGTTCACCCTAAAAGAACCTTTTCACCGAGCAGAGCCATACAAACACAAATGAGCTTTTTAGAGCGCCGGGATTGTTTCATGTGTTTTTATGCCATTTTTTTTTAAAGAGTAAAACAAATATAAAAAAGAGCCACATAACGAAAAATGAAAACAACGTTGACGACTTGTTGAATTAGTTCCTATCGATGAGCAACCCTAACCCTAACCCTGTAGCCCTCTAACCCTAAAACCTACCCACAAACCTAACCCTAACCCTAACCCTGAAAATCTTAATTTCCCCTCTGTGTTTAATAAAGTATTTCTGATTCCTAACCCTAACCCTAGCCCTAACCCTAACTCTCTAACCCAAACCTTAACCCTAACTTTACCCCAACTCTAAACCCAACCCCAACCCCAACCCTGTTCTGTCTCCCTGTAATGTTTGTCTGCTCTTAATTGGGATTGTGCTGAAAATCTTAATTTCCCCTCTGTGTTTAATAAAATATTTCTGATTCCTAACCCTAACCCTAGCCCTACCCTTAACCCTAACTCTCTAACCCTAACCTTACCCCAACTCTAAACCCAACCCCAACCCCAACCCTGTTCTGTCTCCCTGTAATGTTTGTCTGCTCTTGAATGGGATTGTGCTGAAAATCTTAATTTCCCCTCTGTATTTAAGAAAGTATTTCTGATTACGTAACCCTAACTCTAACCCTAATCCTAACCCTGTAGCCCTCTAACCCTAACCCTAACCCCTCTGTGTTTAAGAAAATATTTCTGATTCCCTAACCCTGACCCTCAAACCCAACCCCAAACCTAACCCTGTTCTGTCTCCCTGTAATGTTTGTCTGCTCTTGAATGGGATTGTGCTGAAAATCTTAATTTCCCTTTAGTGTTTAAGAAAGTATTTCTGATTCCCTAACTCTAACCTTAACCCCAACTCTCTAGCCTTCTAACCCTAACCCCTGGATGTTTAATAAAGTATTTCTGATTGCCTAACCCTAACCCTAATCCGAACCCTCTAATCCTAACCCTAATCCGTACTTCTGATTCCCTACCCCTAACCCTAACCCCAAACCTAACCCTAACCTTAACGCTAACCTTAACTCTAAACCTAACCCTAACCCCTCAGTGTTTAATAAACTATTTCTGATTCCCTAACCCTAAACCCTAACCCTCGAACCCAACCCCTAACCCTGTTCTGTCTCCCTGTAATGTTTGTCTGCTCTTCAATGGGATTGTGCTGAAAATCTTAACTTCTCCTCAGTGTTTAAGAAAGTATTTCTGATTCCCTAACTCCAACCTTAACCCTAACCCTCTAGCCCTCTAACCCCAACCATAACCCCTCAGTGTTTAATTAAGTATTTCTGATTCCCTAGCCCTAACCCTAACCCTAACCCTGTTCTGTCTCCCTGTAATGTTTGTCTGCTCTTGAATGGGATTTTGCTGAAAATCTTAATTTCCCCTTGGTGTTTAATAAAGTATTTCTGATTTCCTAACCCTAACCTCAACCCCAACCCCAACCCTAACCCTAACCCTAACCATAATGCTAAACCTAACCCTAACCCTCTAGACCTCTAATCCTAACCCCAACCCTAACCCCTCAGTGTTTAATAAAGTATTTCTGATTCCTTAACCCTAAACCCTAACCCTCGAACCCAACCCCTAACCCTAACCCCAACCCCAACCCTAACCCTGTTCTGTCTGCCTGTAATGTTTGTCTGCCCTTGAATGGGATTGTGTTGAAAATCTTAACTTCCCCTTGGTGTTTAAGAAAGTATTTATGATTCCCTAACTCTAACCTTAACCCTAACTCTCTAGCCTTCTAACCCTAACCCTAACCTCTGGATATTTAATAAAGTGTTTCTGATTCCCTAACCCTAACCCTAATCCTAACCCTCTAATCCTAACCCTAATCCGTATTTCTGATTCCCTAACCCTAACCCTAAACCTAACCCTAACCTTAACGCTAAACCTAACCTTAACCCCTCAGTGTTTAATAAACTATTTCTGATTCCCTAATCCTAAACCCTAACCCTCGAACCCAACCCCTAACCCTGTTCTGTCTCCCTGTAATGTTTGTCTGCTCTTCAATGGGATTGTGCTGAAAATCTTAACTTCTCCTCAGTGTTTAAGAAAGTATTTCTGATTCCCTAACTCCAACCTTAACCCTAACCCTCTAGCCCTCTAACCCCAACCATAACCCCTCAGTGTTTAATTAAGTATTTCTGATTCCCTAGCCCTAACCCTAACCCTAACCCTGTACTGTCTCCCTGTAATGTTTGTCTGCTCTTGAATGGGATTTTGCTGAAAATCTTAATTTCCCCTTGGTGTTTAATAAAGTATTTCTGATTTCCTAACCCTAACCTCAACCCCAACCCCAACCCTAACCCTAACCCTAACCATAATGCTAAACCTAACCCTAACCCTCTAGACCTCTAATCCTAACCCCAACCCTAACCCCTCAGTGTTTAATAAAGTATTTCTGATTCCTTAACCCTAAACCCTAACCCTCGAACCCAACCCCTAACCCTAACCCCAACCCCAACCCTAACCCTGTTCTGTCTGCCTGTAATGCTTGCCTGCTCTTGAATTGGATTGTGCTGAAAATCTTAATTTCCCCTCTGTGTTTTATAAAGTATTTCTGATTCCCTAACCCTAACCCTAACCCTGTTCTGTCTCCCTGTAATGTTTGTCTGCTCTTGAATGGGATTTTGCTGAAAATCTTAATTTCCCCTCTGTGTTTTATAAAGTATTTCTGATTCCCTAACCCTAACCCTAACCCTGTCCTGTCTCCCTGTAATGTTTGTCTGCTCTTCAATGGGATTTTGCTAAAAATCTTAATTTCCCCTTGGTGTTTAATAAAGTATTTCTGATTTCCTAACCCTAACCTCAACCCCAACCCCAACCCCAACCCTAACCCTAACCCTAACCCTAACGCTAAACCTAACCCTAACCCTAACCGTCTAGACCCTCTAACTCTAACCCCAACCCTAACCCCTCAGTGTTTAATAAAGTATTTCTGATTCCTTAACCCTAAACCCTAACCCTCGAACCCAACCCCTAACCCTAACCCCAACCCCAACCCTAACCCTGTTCTGTCTGCCTGTAATGTTTGCCTGCTCTTGAATTGGATTGTGCTGAAAATCTTAATTTCCCCTCTGTGTTTTATAAAGTATTTCTGATTCCCTAACCCTAACCCTAACCCTGTCCTGTCTCCCTGTAATGTTTGTCTGCTCTTGAATGGGATTTTGCTGAAAATCTTAATTTCCCATTGGTGTTTAATAAAGTATTTCTGATTTCCTAACCCTAACCTCAACCCCAACCCCAACCCTAACCCTAACCTCAACCCCAACCCCAACCCCAACCCTAACCCTAACCCTAACCCTAACGCTAAACCTAACCCTTACCCTAACCCTCTAGACCTCTAATCCTAACCCCAACCCTAACCCCTCAGTGTTTAATAAAGTATTTCTGATTCCTTAACCCTAAACCCTAACCCTCGAACCCAACCCCTAACCCTAACCCCCAACCCCAACCCTAACCCTGTTCTGTCTGCCTGTAATGTTTGCCTGCTCTTGAATTGGATTGTGCTGAATATCTTAATTTCCCCTCTGTGTTTTATAAAGTATTTCTGATTCCCTAACCCTAACCCTAACCCTGTTCTGTCTCCCTGTAATGTTTGTCTGCTCTTGAATGGGATTTTGCTGAAAATCTTAATTTCCCCTCAGTGTTTAATAAAGTATTTCTGATTTCTCAACCATAACCTCAACCCCAACCCCAACCCTAACCCTAACCCTAACGCTAAACCTAACCCTAACCCTCTAGACCTCTAATCCTAACCCCAACCCTAACCCCTCAGTGTTTAATAAAGTATTTCTGATTCCTTAACCCTAAACCCTAAACCCTAACCCTCGAACCCAACCCCTAACCCTAACCCCAACCCTAACCCTGTTCTGTCTGCCTGTAATGTTTGCCTGCTCTTGAATTGGATTGTGCTGAAAATCTTAATTTCCCCTCTGTGTTTTATAAAGTATTTCTGATTCCCTAACCCTAACCCTAACCCTGTCCTGTCTCCCTGTAATGTTTGTCTGCTCTTGAATGGGATTTTGCTGAAAATCTTAATTTCCCATTGGTGTTTAATAAAGTATTTCTGATTTCCTAACCCTAACCTCAACCCCAACCCCAACCCTAACCCTAACCCTAACCCTAACGCTAAACCTAACCCTAACCCTCTAGACCTCTAATCCTAACCCCAACCCTAACCCCTCAGTGTTTAATAAAGTATTTCTGATTCCTTAACCCTAAACCCTAACCCTCGAACCCAACCCCTAACCCTAACCCCAACCCTAACCCTGTTCTGTCTGCCTGTAATGTTTGCCTGCTCTTGAATTGGATTGTGCTGAAAATCTTGATTTCCCCTCTGTTTTATAAAGTATTTCTGATTCCCTAACCCTAACCCTAACCCTGTCCTGTCTCCCTGTAATGTTTGTCTGCTCTTGAATGGGATTTTGCTGAAAATCTTAATTTCCCCTTGGTGTTTAATAAAGTATTTATGATTTCCTAACCCTAACCTCAACTCCAACCCCAACCCTAACCCTAACCCTAACGCTAAACCTAACCCTAACCCAAACCCTCTAGACCTCTAATCCTAACCCCAACCCTAACCCCTCAGTGTTTAATAAAGTATTTCTGATTCCTTAACCCTAAACCCTAACCCTCGAACCCAACCCCAACCCTAACCCTGTTCTGTCTGCCTGTAATGTTTGCCTGCTCTTGAATTGGATTGTGCTGAAAATCTTAATTTCCCCTCTGTGTTTTATAAAGTATTTCTGATTCCCTAACCCTAACCCTAACACTGTCCTGTCTCCCTGTAATGTTTGTCTGCTCTTGAATAGGATTTTGCTGAAAATCTTAATTTCCCCTTGGTGTTTAATAAAGTATTTCTGATTTCCTAACCCTAACCTCAACCCCAACCCCAACCCCAACCCTAACGCTAAACCTAACCCTAACCCTAACCGTCTAGACCCTCTAACCCTAACCCCAACCCTAACCCCTCAGTGTTTAATAAAGTATTTCTGATTCCTTAACCCTAAACCCTAACCCTCGAACCCAACCCCTAACCTTAACCCCAACCCCAACCCTAACCCTGTTCTGTCTGCCTGTAATGTTTGTCTGCCCTTGAATGGGATTGTGCTGAAAATCTTAATTTCCCCTCTGTGTATTTCTGATTCCCTAACCCTAACCCTAACCCTAATTCTAACCATCTAACCCAAACCCTAACCCTAACCCTAACCCTAACCCCAAACCCAACCCGAACCCTAGTCCTGATTCTGATTCTGATTCTGATTCATCATAAAACGCACGGAACGTCAGGATTTAAATGTTAAACTCAATGCGGAACTTGACTGGAAGCCAATGAAGACTGGATCAAACAGGGGTGATAAGGACTGTTCTGGGCGCACCGGTCTAAAGTCTGGCATATGCATTTTGTGCCGTCTGAAAACTCTCTAGCGTTGACTTGTTGAAAGGAGTGAAGTGAAAATGGCAATAGTCAACACCAGATGAAATGAACGTGTGAATGATCATTTCCGGATCCAATTTTGACAACAAATTTCTCACTTTAGAAATAATTCTGAGGTGATAAAAACGTGTTTTGGTCAGTTGAGGACAGTCAAAGACTTGGACTGATCCAACACAAGCCCTATATTTCTGTGTTTATGAGTGAGTGCTTTATTTGTGGCGGTCCAAATGTATTTGTGGTGGGCCGCCACAAATAGGTCAATGCATGAAAAATAGAGGCGGTACCGACCTGTTGGTTCCAGGGCTGACATGGTACCCCAGACCTGGTCACGTTCATGTTCCCCTGGTAAAAACGTCCTCTGTCGTTGTAACATGTTGCTGTTGACACCAAGCAAAAAGGTTGTCAGATTAATGCGTTCATTTTTTTTTGGAATAGTGTTAAAATCATTATTTCATAATGCAGCCCCTCCAGGAATTTGCCCCGCAACCTTGCATCTTTGCCGTACCTTTCAGCCAATCGGTGTCATTTTGCGCCATCGAATTAGTCTTTGAGCTGCGCTAAAAAAGCCCGAGTCAACTTTCTAATCAAAACTTGTATTTGTTTCTTGTGTAAAGGAAGTAGGAAGAACAAGGTGTAACAAAATATAAACTCTTTATTGCTGTCCAGCACACGTAGTTCATACAGTCCTGGTCAAAAGTGTACATACTAGAGATGCGCGGTTTGCGGGCACAACCGCGGAGTCCGCGGATTATCCGCGGATCGGGCGGATGAAATTTAAAAAAATTAGATTTTATCCGCGGGTCGGGTCGGGTCGGGCGGTTGAAATAAAAAAAAAAGTGATTTTAAATAGATTCAGGCGGGTGGCAGTTAAACCAATTGGGAAATATATATACATAGTTAAATGTTGTTACCCACATACGAAAAACGAGCAGGCACCTGCTGCATATGCCACAACAGAAGAAAAAAAAAGAAAAGAGATGGACACTTTTACGGAGCGGAGAAGGGACGCCTCGCCGGGGTCCGGGACCGAGGCCCCTTCCCCCGAGAGGGCCCCACCGGGAGCCGTAGCTGAGGCGATCCGCGAGAAGGGCCCGACGCACGTCCAGGGTCACCACCGCGCCCACCGCACCGACACCCCGCCTCGTCCGCCTTCGCCGCGGCCGGCGTCACGCGCAGCAGGTAAGCAGCTTACCTGCCCGCCACCCCCGTGGCCGGGGGCTCGTAACAGGGGTCATTCCGCGCGCTCCGCCCGCGCAGCTTACCTGCCCGCCACCCCTGTTGCCGGGGGCGCGTAACAGGGGTCACTCCGCGCGCAGTGCGCTCACGAAAGGGGTGGGGCTCACCCTGGTTGATATAGACAGCAGCTAGACGGTGGCCATGGAAGTCGGAACCCGCTAAGGAGTGTGTAACAACCCACCTGCCGAATCAACTAGCCCTGAAAATGGATGGCGCTGGAGCGTCAGGCCCATACCCGGCCGTCGCCGGCAGCGAGACGCGCTTGGAGGTGCGCTCAGCGCGGCTCCCATATGATTGCGCACTGGTGTGCGTCTGGGTCGTGACAGCGTGGCACGCGAATGTCTGTGCTGCATTGGATCAGTCTCCTTTCTTTAACAGGCAAAAGCTTCATAACCTCACTAATGCCTTGCATCGTCTATATTAGATATATAACAACGGGCGGGTGCGGGCGGATGCGGTTCTGATCAAATGTTACATCGGGTGGATGGCGGATGGTTGACGACTTTCTGATGCGGTTGCGGATGAAATAATTGCCTATCCGCGCATCTCTAGTACATACACTTGTAAAGAACATCATGTCATGGCTGTCTTGACTTTACAATCATTTCTACAACTCTTATTTTTTTGTGATGTAGTGATTGGAGCACATACTTGTTGGTCACAAAAAACATTCATGAAGTTTGCTTCTTTTATGAATTTATTATTATTATGACCACAGAACGTTCCTCCAGAAGGTCTTATCTTTGTCCATGTGATGTCAGATGAAACAAAAATGGAGCTGTTTGGCCACAATACCCAGCAATATGTTTGGAGGAGAAAAGGTGAGGCCTTTAATCCCAGGAACACCAGGCCTACCGTCAATCATGGTGGTAGTAGTATTATGCTCTGGGCCTGTTTTGCTGCCAATGGAACTGGTGCTTTACAGAGAGTAAACGGAACAATGAAAAAGGAGGATTACCTCCAAATTCTTCAGGACAAGCTAAAATCATCAGCCCGGAGGTTGGGTCTTGGGCGCAGTTGGGTGTTCCAACAGGACAATGACCCCAAACACATGTCAAAAATGGTAAAGGAATGGCTAAATCAGGCTAGAATGAAGGATTTAGAATGGCCTTCCCAAAGTCCTGACTTAAAAGTGTGGACAATGCTGAAGAAACAAGTCCATGTCAGAAAACCAACACATTTATCTGAACTGTACGGAGCCCCTAAATGGACATAGGGGGAAATTTGTATTTTTATATAATTTTTTTTATTTATTTTTTTTTTACACATGTATCTCGTGCGCACGAGAAACATTTTATAAAATTATTTAAAAAAAAATATATATATATATATATAATAAAAAATAAAAAAAAGTTTTAGAAATGTATCTTATGCGCACGAAAAACATTTTTATTTTTTATAACTTTATAAAAAGTTTCTCGTGCGCACGAGAAAAAATAAATTAAATAAAATAAAATTGTAAAAAAAAAATGTCCTCCATGTCCTTTTAGGGGCTCCGTAGAACTGCACCAATTTTGTCAAGAGGAGTGGTCAAGTGGTCAAGCAGAAGCTTGTGGATGGCTACCAAAAGCGCCTTATTGCAGGTAAACTTGCCAAGGGACATGTAAGCAAATATTAACATTGCTGTATGTATACTTTTGACCCTCACATTTTCAGTAGAAGCCATAATAAATTCATAAAAGAAGCAAACTTCATGAATGTTTTTTGTGACCAACAAGTACCGTATTTTCCGCACTATAAGGCGCACCTAAAAACCACAAATTTTCTCAAAAGCTGACAGTGCGCCTTATAACCCGGTGCGCTTTATATATGGATTAATATTAAGAATCATTTTCATAAAGTTTCGGTCTCGCAACTACGGTAAACAGCCGCCATCTTTTTTCCCCGTAGAAGAGGAAGTGCTTCTTCTTCTACGCAAGCAACCGCCAAGGTAAGCACCCGCCGCCATAAAACAGGAAGCGCTTCTTCTTCTACTGTAAGCAACCACCCGCCCACGTAGAAGAAGAAGCGCGCGAATATTACGTTTCAAATTCCTTTGTGTGTTTACATCTGTAAAGACCACAAAATGGCTCCTACTAAGCGACAGGGATCCGGTTCATGAAAAGACGCAATCTCTCCATCCGCACACGGATTACTATTTCACAGCAACTGCCTAAAGACTTTCAAGAAAAGCTGGCTACTTTCCGTGCATATTGTAAAAACAAGATAGCTGAAAAAAAGATCCGGCCAGAGAACATTATCAACAATGACGAGGTTCCACTGACTTTTGATATTCCTGTGAACCGCACTGTGGATACAACGGGAGCACGTACGGTGAATATTCGCACCACAGGGAATGAGAAGTCATCCTTCACTGTGGTTCTAGCTTGCCATGCTAATGGCCAGAAACTTCCACCCATGGTGATATTCAAAAGGAAGACCTTGCCAAAAGAGACCTTTCCAGCCGGCGTCATCATAAAAGCTAACTCGAAGGGATGGATGGATGAAGAAAAGATGAGCGAGTGGTTAAGGTAAGTTTACGCGAAGAGGCCGGGTGGCTTTTTTCACGCAGCTCCGTCCATGTTGATATACGACTCCATGCGCGCCCACATCACGCTGGTTTTTAATATATTATTAAAGTTTGACTGACCTATCTGACTGTTTTTTTTGACATTCCTTTAGCGCAGTTAGATGCGGCTTATAACACGGGGCGGCTTATAGGTGGACAAAGTTTTGAAATATGCCGTTCATTGAAGGCGCGGCTTATAACCCGGGGCGCCTTATGGTGCGGAAAATACGGTATGTGCTCCAATCACTACATCACAAAAAAATAAGAAATGATTGTAAAGTCAAGACAGCCATGACATGATGTTCTTTACAAGTGTATGTACACTTTTGACCACCACTGTACCTATGGTGTGTTCCATTTAACTGGGAAGTTGAAAGTCGGAGCTGGGAACGACGTTAGGAACGTTCCAGTTGGGAGGTCCGAAATCAAGATGGCAATATTCACGAAAGCTATTTTTGCGCTTGCCTTGTCCGAATACGAACAATTTATGGGAAAATATGCACTAACTCTGCGACTGTCAAACAGGATGGATGAAGTGAAGAATGTATATACCACGGGAAAACATTTAGTTTACACTACAGTAACGTTACCATTAGTGTTGTTCGGTATACCGGTACTAGTATAGTATCGCGGTACTAATTAATCAAAAACGGTACTATACTCTGTTTGAGAAGTACCGGTTCCCCATATATATTTTTTTTACAGGCATGACGGCGCGTCGTCACGTGGTGGCATTGCTGGTTTTACGAGCAGAGGAGCATGTTCGGCAGCGCGCACACACGGAGTACTTACAAGCAGACACAGTGTGTAGACAGAAAATGGAGAATGGACGCATTCTGGCCTAAAAACTAGAGATAAAGGTGAAGTTACATACCTGCCAACTTTTGAAATCAGAAAAACCTAGTAGCCAGGGTCCAAAGGCCGCAGGCCCCGGTAGGTCCAGGACAAAGTCCTGGTGGAGGGTTCAGGGCTTCGCCCCCCGACGCAAAATGATTATTAGCATTCAGACAGGTTAAAATGTTGCTAAAACCATCACTTTTCTATCAGTCACAGTGACTTTTCAAAACAAAAATATTACAGCAAAAATCATATGGGTTGATTGACATGTTTATTCTGTAAGCTAACTTCAATAGTTTGAAATTATTTTGACAGTTAATGCCAGTTATCCTGTCAACCTTTCACAAGACTTCAATTTGTTAATTGAAAGTATAAACAGTATAAACACTTTTTACAGTAAACAAATGGTAAAACAGTACTAAACAATTCCATTAAAAAAAAATCGCTGTCATTATTAACTTTCTGTCCAAGCTTGTATAATCTACTGCCTTGTTCAATTGTAAAAAATATTCTGTGCCTAAAATTCACATTTCTATCACAATTATCATACTGTAAACATGGTAAGCTAACTTCATTAAAATGAATAGTCCTGTCAATAGCATGGAATTACAATTCAAATGTAGTTTTTTTGTAAGCCTTTCAAAAAAGTTCAAAATATGAAAAATTAATGAAAATTAATTGAAGCCATCAGACACTTGAAAAGTGGCACATCACATCTCTAATGTAATCATTTGAACTTTTCAACAGAAATAGCACTGCAAAAATATTAAGGACATACTTCTGTATTTTGGTAGTTATGCTGTCAACATTTAACAAGATTTCTTCAACTTGGACTTGAAAGCATAAATAGTATAAACACTTTTAACAGTATAACAGTACTAAACAATTCCAATAGATAACATTGGTGTCATTACCTTTTTGTGGCTAAAATCCAAATTTAGCAACGGCATTAGACTTGTGTTTTTTTGTCCCAACGTGGTCTTTTACAAAGCTAATTCCTCCGTGTCCGATCGAAAAATCTTGTAGGTGCAATTCGCGTAGTTTTCACCCTTTTTGGAACGGATAATTTTTCCCGGATAGGCTTTTGAATATTCTTCACGGAATGACTGCAGTTTTCTTTTCGGTTTAAGACTCGTTTGCGATTTTTCTCCGGCTGATTCCATGATCGTTCGCTCGTTTGGAAACAATGGCAACTGGTGCCTCGTGCTTGGCAGCGGTGCTATAAATAGCCTCGCGCATGGCATTCGGAATGGCTCGATAGGAAGTTACGGGAAGCAGTGTCGATTGTCATTGTTGTTACGCGATTTCGTGAATAAAACTTAAAAAAAAAAAAAAAAAATTTAATGAATGAAAAACCGTATTTTTTATCACTGCAACCGTAACCCGGAATAGGTTGATGAAAACCGTACTAATTACGGGAAAACCGGAGTAGTTGGCAGGTATGAAGTTATAACACTGAAACGCTATAATGAAGTAAATAAGTATTTAAAAAAGTCCTTTGACAATGAGCGCTGAGTATGTTCATTTGTGCCACCTAGTGTCTACTTTTAAGTCTGTGGCGTATTGTTAGAATAATTATGTGTAAAGTTATCACACAACTTTAGTATGCTTAAAGGGGAACATTATCACCAGACTTATGTAAGCGTCAATATATACCTTGATGTTGCAGAAAAAAAGACCATATTTTTTTTTAACCGATTTCCGAACTCTAAATGGGTGAATTTTGGCGAATTAAACGCCTTTCTATTATTCGCTCTCGGAGCGATGTCGGGAAGCAATCCACCATTTTCTCACTTCCGTCGGTGTGTTGTCGGAGGGTGTAACAACACGAACAGGGACGGATTCAAGTTGCACCAGTGGCCCAAAGATGCCAAAGTGGCAAGAAATTGGACGAAATTTGTTCAAAATACGAGGGTGTGGGGAAAGCCGACGAAATGGTCAGTCGTTTGTTCCGCACACTTTACCGACGAAAAACCAGAGTACAACTCTGTTGTTATGTTCATATATTTGTTATGTTTTTCATGTGTACGCACACATAAACACACATACAGTATGAGATGAGATCAATGAGATAAGGTAAGAACAGGATAGAAACTGCTGTGGAACTAGTTACAATGCAATATGCCATGGAAATACAATGTTAACACTTTTGTGCAAATAAGTACAGTTGCACTTGTTTTTTTTTCCAAATGTGTTTATTCTGTAAAGGACTGAGTTACATGTTTAAAATGACTGGTTAATAGTGCTATTTTGAAGTGCAATGTCAGCACTATCTTTTTCCCTGCAATTTCAAATGCACTTGTTTTAATAAATAAATACAGCGTTTTAAAAGCATACACAATCTGTGTAAATATATTAGTCTGTGGTTAAATGACTTGAAAGGACTCGAAACTCAAAATGCAGGACTTGGGACTTGACTTGAGACTTTCCAGTCTTGACTTTGGACTTGACTCGGACTTGCCCTGTCTTGACTCGGGACTTGACTCGAGACTTGAGGGTAAAGACTTGAGACTTACTTGTGACTTGCAAAGCAATGACTTGGTCCCACCTCTGGTGTGTGAGCTATTCAGGGACAAAGGACCTCGGTAGCACGGCAAGCAATGGCGGCAGTTTGTCCCCGCAGACGAGCGAGCTAAACCCCCTGGATGTCTTGGCTCACACCGTCCCTTATGCCACCGAAGATGATCAAGAGAAAACATATCGACCCTAGCTTCCCTGGCCTGCTGACATCAACTCCAAAACTGGACAGATCAGCTTTCAGGAAAAGAGAGCGGATGAGGGTATGTCTACAGAATATATTAATTGATGAAAACTTTATTCATTACTCGCGGTTTTACGTAAATTATTATACATAAACTGTGTTTACCAATAATTTAGCTTAAAAACTTTTTTTTTTTCAATCAAAAACAGCACATTTAAAATGCTGAAATCGTGGAAAAATATATGTTGAAATGGGCTGTCTGCACTCTCAAAGTGCATGTTGTTGCCAAATGTATTTCATATGCTGTAAACCTAGTTCATAGTTAGTTTCCTTTAATGCCAAACAAACACATACCAATCGTTGGTTAGAAGGCGATCGCCGAATTCGTCCTCGCTTTCTCCCGTGTCGTTTTCGTCGGTTTCGCTTGCATACGGTTCAAACCGATATGGCTCAATAGCTTCAGTTTCTTCTTCAATTTCGTTTTCGCTCCCTGCCTCCACACTACAACCATCCGTTTCAATACATGCGTAATCTGTTGAATCGCTTAAGCCGCTGAAATCCGAGTCTGAATCCGAGCTAATGTCGCTATACCTTGCTGTTCTTTCCGCCATGTTTGTTTGTGTTGGCATCACTGTGTGACGTCACAGGAAAATGGACGGGTGTTAGAGATGCGCGGATAGGCAATTATTTCATCCGCAACCGCATCAGAAAGTCGTCAACCATCCGCCATCCACCCGATGTAACATTTGATCAGAACCGCACCCGCCCGTTGTTATATATCTAATATAGACGATGCAAGGCATTAGTGAGGTTATAAAGCTTTTGCCTGTTAAAGAAAGGAAACTGATCCAATGCAGCACAGACATTCGCGTGCCACGCTGTCACGACCCAGACGCACACCAGTGCGCAATCATATGGGAGCCGCGCTGAGCGCACCTCCAAGCGCGTCTCGCTGCCGGCGACGGCCGGGTATGGGCCCAACGCTCCAGCGCCATCCATTTTCAGGGCTAGTTGATTCGGCAGGTGGGTTGTTACACACTCCTTAGCGGGTTCCGACGTCCATGGCCACCGTCCTGCTGTCTATATCAACCAGGGTGAGCCCCACCCCTTTCGTGAGCGCACTGCGCGCGGAGTGACCCCTGTTACGCGCCCCCGGCAACAGGGGTTGCGGGCAGGTAAGCTGCGCGGGCGGAGCGCGCGGAGTGACCCCTGTTACGAGCCCCCGGCCACGGGGGTGGCGGGCAGGTAAGCTGCTTACCTGCTGCGCGTGACGCCGGCCGAGGCTAAGGCGGACGAGGCGGGGTGTCGGTGCGGTGGTGACCCTGGACGTGCGTCGGGCCCTTCTCGCGGATCGCCTCAGCTACGGCTCCCGGTGGGGCCCTCTCGGGGGAAGGGGCCTCGGTCCCGGACCCCGGCGAGGCGTCGGGGGCCTTCTCCGCTCCGTAAAAGTGTCCATCTCTTTTTTTTTTCTTCTTCTGTTGTGGCATATGCAGCAGGTGCCTGCTCGTTTTTCGTATGTGGGTAACAACATTTAACTATGTATATATATTTCCGAATTGGTTTAACTGCCACCCGCCTGAATCTATTTAAAATCTAATTTTTTTTTATTTCATCCACCCGATCCGCGGATAATCCGCGGACTCCGCGGTTGTGCCCGCAAACCGCGCATCTCTAACGGGTGTATATAACGATGGTTAAAATCAGGCACTTTGAAGCTTTTTTTAGGGATATTGCGTGATGGGTAAAATTTTGAAAAAAACTTCGAAAAACAAAATAAGCCACTGGGAACTGATTTTTAATGGTTTTAACCCTTCTGAAATTGCGATAATGTTCCCCTTTAAAGTCCGTTGCTATAGTTATTAGCTATTCTGCTCGAGTTAGATTTTTGTATCTTTGCAAAGCTGGAAATCCAAAAGATAGCCAGCCGCCTCTATCAGTGTGGTGTCCAAACTCGGACTGCTGACTGCCAAGGCCGAACACCGCCGTGACGCAGACAGAGCAGAGACAAGGCGATAGCACCAGCGTCAACACGTTTGCCTTTTTGTATAATCATATATTGTGTCTAACTGGAGTTGTTCCCTCAGCGACAGCTTCAGTGATGTAACAGGGACCTTCCAAATAAATAGAGGAAGCACCCGGGCTGGACTTTTAGAACGTAGTTTGGATCGGTAACTAGAATACAGTCCAAAACACATTAGCTAAATTGAACTCTGTCTCTGCATGATTTCCTTGCTTCTTGTCTGATTAATAGATGTCATCAGTGTTCGAACCTGACACATATAAAACAAGTAAAAAATCTAAATACCGTATTTTCCGCACCATAAGCCACCCTGGGTTATAAGCCGCGCCTTCAATGAACGGCATATTTCAAAACTTTGTCCACCTATAAGCCGCCCCGTGTTATAAGCCGCATCTAACTGCGCTAAAGGAATGTCAAAAAAACAGTCAGATAGGTCAGTCAAACTTTAATAATATATTAAAAACCAGCGTGATGTGGGCGCGCATGGAGTCGTATATCAACATGGACGGAGCTGCGTGAAAAAAGCCACCCGGCCTCTTCGCGTAAACTTACCTTAACCACTCGCTCATCTTTTCTTCATCCATCCATCCCTTCGAGTTAGCTTTTATGATGACGCCGGCTGGAAAGGTCTCTTTTGGCAAGGTCTTCCTTTTGAATATCACCATGGGTGGAAGTTTCTGGCCATTAGCATGGCAAGCTAGAACCACAGTGAAGGATGACTTCTCATTCCCTGTGATGCGAATATTCACCGTACGTGCTCCCGTTGTATCCACAGTGCGGTTCACAGGAATATCAAAAGTCAGTGGAACCTCGTCCATGTTGATAATGTTCTCTGGCCGGATCTTTTTTTCAGCTATCTTGTTTTTACAATATGCACGGAAAGTAGCCAGCTTTTCTTGAAAGTCTTTAGGCAGTTGCTGTGAAATAGTAGTCCGTGTGCGGATGGAGAGATTGCGTCTTTTCATGAACCGGATCCCTGTCGCTTAGTAGGAGCCATTTTGTGG
>NC_084567.2:41335000-41345000 GCF_033978685.3 Nerophis lumbriciformis
AAGTTGGTGTATTACCTGATTCCGATGACTTGCATTGATTGTAATCAGACAGTAGTGATGATAACGTCCACGTTTTCAAATGGAGGAGAAAAAAAGTTCCTCCTTTCTGTATAATACCACATGAAAGTGGTTGGTTTTTGGCTTCTTATTTGACCAGCTTCCATATTCGTTTTTTATACACTTTACAAGAAATACATTGGCGGCAAACTCCGTCGCTTGCTAGCTTTCTAGCTTGTTTGCGCTGGCTTTCGGAGACTCTTATTTTGAAAGCGCAGGTGCGATGGAGCGGCACTTTTATTGTGAAGACAGGAACTGTGCAGTCAGTCTTTAGACTTTTGACGGGATGTACAGTTGAAATAAAAAAGGGTCTTTTTTTCCTTCACACTTTTGATTGATTGATTGGAACTTTTATTAGTAGATTGCACAGTACAGTACATATTCCGTACAATTGACCACTAAATGGTAACACCCGAATACGTTTTTCAACTTGTTTAAGTCAGGTCATGTGACCGCCTGGCTGTGTTTGATTGGTCCAACGTCACCAGTGACTGCATCTGATTGGTGGAACGGAGTGAACGTCACCAGTGACTGTATTTGTTGAAACGCAGGCACTATGAAGGTCTGTCTGACAGACCAAAACAAACAAAGCGTGCATTAACAGATCGATCAAAATTAGTAGCGAGTAGCGAGCTGAATGTAGATAAAAGTAGCGGAGTAAAAGTAGCGGAGTAAAAGTAGCGGAGTAAAAGTAGCGTTTCTTCTCTATAAATATACTCAAGTAAAAGTAAAAGTATGTTGCATTAAAACTACTCTTAGAAGTACAATTTATCCCAAAAGTTACTCAAGTAGATGTAACGGAGTAAATGTAGCACGTTACTACCCACCTCTGAATATAAACAGTGTGATTTATAACAATTAGGGAGGTTTGTGTCATGTTTGTCCTCCTACAGAAAACATACTAAAACAAAAAATATTTTTTTCCCCCCTCATCTTTTTCCATTTTTCATACATTTTTTAAAAAGCTCCAGCGAGCCACTAGGGCGAACTATACTAAGTCTTTCAATGCTTGGAATCTGCACTTTTGCATGATATACTAGTTACTATGGTAATCTAATTAGTTACTATGATAATCTAATTAGTTACTATGGTCATCTAATTAGTTACTATGGTCATCCACAGAGTGTTTCCAGAGCCTGAAATGTGGGTGTCAGGGACAGACGCAGAAGGAGATTTTTACAACAAAGTTCTAAAGCTTAGTGATATATCAGATGTATCAGATTGTAGGTGGGGTTTATTTTTTATCATTCACGTTCATATTTTACTGTTTTTGTTGCATTTATGTTGCGTTTCGCGTGATTGTAAAATATGTGGATGGAGAGGGGGTGTGACGTTCATATGTTGTCAATATTCAGTGTTTTATCCTTCATAGTTAATATTGTAAATCCCATATTCTTTATTTTCATGTACATTCTGGGTGTCTCATTCAGTAAAAAAAAATTAAAATTCCATTCCTTTTTTTTAGCATTCAATCAGACATCATTGTGAGGTTTTGTATTAGTGTTCCTAAAAATAGATATACCGGCCCTCAGACACATTTTTTAATCTAAATTTGGCCCCAGAGTCAAAATACAATTCATTATAAGACTTATATATGGATTTTCATTTTTTGAGGCTCCAGACAGATTAGTTTTTTGTACTTTTGGTCTAATATGACTCTTTCAATATTTTGGTTGCCGACCACTGGCTTAGTGATATATCAGATGTATCAGATTGTAGGTGGGGTTTATTTTTTACCCTTCACGTTCATATTTTACTGTTTTTGTTGCATTTATGTTGCGTTTCGCTTGATTGTAAAATATGTGGATGGAGAGGTGGTGTGACGTTCATATGTTGTCAGTATTCAGTGTTTTATCCTTCATAGTTAATATTGTAAATTCTTTATTTTCATGTACATTCTGGGTGTCTCATTCAGTAAAAAAAATTTAAAATTCCATTCCGTTTTTTAGCATTCAATCAGACATTATTGTGAGGTTTTGTATTAGTGTTCCTAAAAATAGATATACTGGCCCCCAGACACATTTTTTTCTCTAAATTTGGCCCCAGAGTCAAAATACAATTCATTATAAGACTTATATGTGGTTTTTCATTTTTTCAGGCTCCAGACAGATAATCTTTTTGTATTTTTGGTCCAATATGGCTCTTTCAACATTTTTGGTTGCCGACCACTGGCTTAGTGATATATCAGATATATCAGATTGTAGGTGGGTTTATTTTTACACTTCACGTTCATATTTCTCTGTGTTTGTTGCATTTATGTTGCGTTTCGCTTGATTGTAAAATATGTGGATTGGGAGGGGGTGTGACGTTTATATGTTGTTAATATTCAGTGTTTTATCCTTCATAGTTAATATTGTAAATACCACATTCTTTATTTTCATGTACTTTCTGGGTGTCTCATTCAGTAAAAAAAATGTAAAATTCCATTCCGTTTTTTAGCATTCAATCAGACATTATTGTGAGGTTTTGTGTTAGTGTTCCTAAAAATATATATACCGGCCCCCAGACACATTTTTTAATCTAAATTTGGCCCCAGAGTCAAAATACAATTCAATGTAAGACTTATATGTGGCTTTTCATTTTTTGCGGCTCCAGACAGATTTGTTTTTTGTACTTTTGGTCTAATATGACTCTTTCAACATTTTGGTTGCTGACCACTGGCTTAGTGATATATCAGATGTATCAGATTGTAGGTGGGGTTTATTTTTTATCATTCATGTTCATATTTCGCTGTTTTTGTTGCATTTCTGTTGTGTTTTGCGTGATTTTAAAATATGTCCATCGAGAGGTGTGACGTTTATATAAGTTAAAGCAGTGGTCTCCAACTTTTTTGTAGCTGCGGACCGGTCAACGCTTGAAAATTTGTCCCACTGTCATGTCTGTGTAATCATGTTTTGTTTTAAGTCATGTTTTGTTTAGTTATAGGACTCTTTAGTTTCCGTCTTTTCACTCCCTTGTCTTGTTTCCATGATTACCCCATTAGTTTCACCTGTTCCACGTTTGGACTCATTGTGCACTCTTGATTGTCACCATAGCAACCCATTAGTTTTCACCTGTCACGTCACGCACCTGTTTCACGTCTTGAGTCACGCACCTGTTTTCGTTAATCATGTTCCATGTCCATTCTTCATGCAACTATTTTTGTCCAAGCCAATTAAGTTTTTGTTCCATGTTTATAGTCTTTTTGGTTTCATAGTTTGTTCTCCGCCATTGTGCGTGTTTTTCATTTGTACTTTTTTGCTATAGTCTTTTGGTTTCATAGTTTATTCTCCGCCACTGTGCGCGCTTTTCGTTTGTACTTTTTTTTTGATAATAATAAATAAATCATGTACCTTCATTCCCGTCTCGCCCGTGCCAACTTTCCGTTGCATCCCGGAAAAGCAAACACCCAAGACCAAGTCATGACACCCACGTCATAAAGAAATACAATCAGGTGTGCTTACGGACTGTACCTCTGCAGACTGTATTGATCTATATTGATATATAATGTATATATTGTGTTTTTTATGTTGATTTAATAAAAAAAAAATATATATATATATATATATATTTTTTTTTTTTATTTTTTATTTTTTTTATTTCTTGTGCGGCCCGGTACCAATCGGTCCGCGGACTGATGGTTGGGGACCACTGAGTTAAAGTACCAATGATTGTCACATGTTGTCAATATTCAGTGTTTTATCGTTCATAGTTAATATTGTAAATCTCACATTCTTTATTTTCATGTACATTCTGGGTGTCTCATTCAGTAAAAAAAATTTAAAATTACATTCCGTTTTTTTAGCATTCAATCAGACATTATTGTGAGGTTTTGTATTAGTGTTCCTAAAAATAGATATACCGGCCCCCAGACACATTTTTTAATCTAAATTTGGCCCCAGAGTCAAAATACAATTCAATGTAAGACTTATATGTGGCTTTTCATTTTTTGCGGCTCCAGACAGATTTGATTATTGTACTTTTGGTCTAATATGGCTCTTTCAACATAAAATTGTATTTACGATTTTTTCACAAAAAAATGTATTTACGATTTTTTACAAAAAAATGTATTTACGATTTTTTCACAAAAATTTGTATTTATGATTTTTTTTTTACGATTTGATATTTTTTCCCCCCTCACAAATAAATAGATTAATGATCCAGAGAGGGACACAATCGGTAGAAAATGGATGAATTAGTTTTCCACCAAAAAATTGAGTTAAGATTTTTTTCTGTTTTTTTTCAAAATAATTTATTTTTAATTTTCTTTCTCACAAATAAATAGATTAATGGTCCTGAGACAGAAAAGCGGTAGGAAATGGATGGATGAATGGATTGTTTTTTTCATTAAAAATTAGATTTCAGTTTTTTCCCCAAAAAAATTTGATTTTTTTTTTTTTTTTTCACACAAGTAAATATATTAATGATCCCGAGAGGGACAAACGGTAGAAAATGGGTGGATGTATGCATTTTTTTCCCACCAAAAATGGATTTACGATTTTTTTTTTCACCAAAAATTTGATTTCCGTTTTTTTCCCAATTTTTTTTTATTTTTTTCTCACAAATAAATAGATTAACGATCCCGAGAAGGACAAGCAGTAGAAAATGGGTGGATTTTTTATTTTCACGAAAAAAAATGGATTTCCATCCATCCATCCATTTTCTACCGCTTATTCCCTTTTGGGGTCGCGGGGGGCGCTGGAGCCTATCTCAGCTACAATCGGGATTTACGAGTTTTTTTTTATTTTTATTTGATTTCCGTTTTTTTTTTTACCCATCGAGAGGTGTGACGTTTATATAAGTTAAAGCAGTGGTCTCCAACCTTTTTGTAGCTGCGGACCGGTCAACACTTGAAAATTTGTCCCACGGACCGGGGGGTGGGGGGGTGTCGGGGTGGGGTATTTTTAAAAACTTATTATTTTTTTTTTTTTCATAAAGAAATACAATCAGGTGTGCTTATGGACTGCATCCCTGCAGACTGTATTGATCTATATTGATATATAATGTATGTATTGTGTTTTTTATGTTGATTTAATAATTAAAAAAAAAATAAAAATAAAAATATATATATATACAGTATATATATATATATATATATATATATATATTTTTTTTTTCTTTCTTGTGCGGTCCGGTACCAATCGGTCCGCGGACCGGTGTGTGGGAACCACTGAGTTAAAGTACCAATGATTGTCACATGTTGTCAATATTCAGTGTTTTATCGTTCATAGTTAATATTGTAAATCTCACATTCTGTATTGTCATGTACTTTCTAGGTTTCTCATTCAGTAAAAAAAACATTAAATTCCATACCGTTTTTTATGGCGGTCTGTCATAACGTTTTTAGCATTCAATCAGACATTATTGTGAGGTTTTGTATTAGTGTTCCTAAAAATCAGATATACCGGCCCCCCAGACACAATTTTTTCTTAAATTTGTCCCCCGAGTCAAAATAATTGCCCAGGCCTGAGATAGCACGATGTTTTTGAATAGAAACAGAGTCAAATCCCGCGAAAACATGTCAGATTCTGTGTCACAACGGCTATGATTTCCATCCATTTCACATCTGACGATGTTCCGCCTGGCAGTTTCCTCTCATCTTGTAAGTACAGAGACTCTTACAAAGTCCAGATGTTACCTCCTGGGGAGACTGCAGCGCTGGCATTAAATCAAAACGTCCATGTAAAAGTCAAACATGTAAATCTCCCAAATCCCACCATGACCGTCGTCTCTCTAATGTATTTCTCCTGATGCTTAGTGTCTGCACTCAGAGTCCAGATGTGGCCAGCAGACCATCCAACCTGGACTTGTCCTACATCCTCCTGAGTCTTCTTACCGTGACCACGATCTTTGTTCTTTCTCGACTTCAAAAACCCTCCAGCAAGCAGCTGTGTGAGACAGGTTTGCCAAAAGACTTGCTGTACTTGTGTGAAGTATTATATTCATGCATGCGACTGTCGAAGGGAGAGCTGCATCAGAAAATAATCACAAAGCTTTGATTTTCTCCCACATTTTCCACAGCTTGTCTTGCACGGTCCTCATGTGGTCACTGTGGCCATGTTGAGGTTTAACAGTTCACAATCGACTGGCACCGCATGGTCGTCTGCAGTGACGGACGTACATTCACACTGGATTCGGATTCTCAACTGACATCTTTAGAATGAGTAAAATCTCATCAGAACTCCGGCTTATTAGTGATTCCCAGAGCCCCAAAAAAAGTCTGCGGGCTATAGAGTGTTTTCTATTGGGGCTCCAGTACTCTGGAATGTTCTACCGGTAACAGTTAGAGATGCTACCTCAGTAGAAGCATTTAAGTCCCATCTTAAAACTCATTTGTATACTCTAGCCTTTAAATAGACCACCTTTTTAAACCAGTTGATCTGCCGTCTCTTTTCTGCTCTGCCCCCCTCTCCTTTGTGGAGGGGGGTGGGCACAGGTTCGGTGAATACGAATGAAGCGCTGGCTGTCCAGAGTCGGGACCCAGGGTGGACCACTCATCTGTGCATCGGTTATGGACGTCTCTGCACTGCTGACCTGTCTCCGCTCGGGATGGTTTCCTGCTGGCCCCACTATGGACTGGACTCTTACTATTATGCTAGATCCACTATGGACTGGACTCTCACTATTATGCTAGATCCACTATGGACTGGACTCTCACTATTATGTTAGATCCACTATGGACTGGACTCTCACTATTATGTTAGATCCACTATGGACTGGACTCTCACTATTATGTTAGATCCACTATGGACTGGACTCTCACTATTATGTTAGATCCACTATGGACTGGACTCTCACTATTATGTTAGATCCACTATGGACTGGACTCTCACACTATTATGTTAGATCCACTATGAACTGGACTCTCACTATTATGTTAGATTCACTATGGACTGGACTCTCACACTATTGTTAGATCCACTATGGACGAGACTCTCACTATTATGTTAGATCCACTATGGACTGGACTCTCACTATTCTGTTAGATCCACTATGGACTGGACACTCACACTATTATGTTAGATCCACTATGGACTAGACTCTCACTATTATGTTAGATCCACTATGGACTGGACTCTCACAATATTATGTTAGATCCACTATGGACTGGACTCTCACACTATTATGTTAGATCCACTATGGACTGGACTCTCACAATATTATGCTAGATCCACTATGGACTGGACTCTCACACTATTATGTTAGATCCACTATGGACTGGACTCTCACTATTATGTTAGATCCACTATGGACTGGACTCTCACACTATTGTTAGATCCACTATGGACTGGACTCTCACAATATTATGCTAGATCCACTCGGCGTCCATTGCATTTTAAACATTGATTGATTGATTGATTGATAAAAACAAATGGTGAAATTTAAATAACTCATTGATTGTAGTCCATGGTTCTCGCCCGGAAAAGGGTGGAGTGCCATCTCCGGGTTGGGGAGGAGATCTTGCCCCAAGTGGAGGAGTTGAAGTACCTGGGAGTCTTGTTCACGAGTGAGGGAAGAGTGGATGGTGAGATCGACAGGCGGATCGGTGCGGCGTCTTCAGTAATGCGGACGCTGTATCAATCCCTTGTGGTGAAGAAGGAGCTGAGCCGGAAGGCAAAGCTCTCAATTTAGCGGTCGATCTACGTTCCCATCCTCACCTATGGTTATGAGCTTTGGGTTATAACTAAAAGGACAAGATCACGGGTACAAGCGGCCAAAATGAGTTTCCTCCGCCGGGTGGCGGGTCTCTCCCTTAGAGATAGGGTGAGAAGCTCTGTCATCCGGGTGGAGCTCAAAGTAAAGCCGCTGCTCCTCCACATGGAGAGGAGCCAGATGAGGTGGTTCGGGCATCTGGTCAGGATGCCACCCGAACGCCTCCCTAGGGAGGTGTTTAGGGCACGTCTGACCGGTAGGGGAAGACCCAGGACACGTTGGGAAGACTGGGAACGCCTTGGGATCCCCAGGGAGGAGCTGGACGAAGTAGCTGGGGAGAGGAAAGTCTGGGCTTCCCTGCTTAGGCTGCTGCCCCCGCGAACCGACCTCGGATAAGCGGAAGAAAATGGATGGATGGCATTGATTCTATAGGAAAATTGCATTAAGATAAGGAAATATTGGGCCTCTCTGTGCAGGGCAACGCCAAGTTAATAGCCACAGATTTAGGCCTCAGATTTAAAAAGACCAAACAAGGACAACAAAGTAGCTGAGGGTTGAGTTGCCACCTAGCAATGAAATACATCAACAATATGATTTGCCTGAGTAGCTGGACAGGACAAAATACAAAATAAATCAATAATAAGAATAAGAATAATATCATTTAAAACACACTCACAAGGGACTGGAAAAAGTGAGCTAAGAAGACGAGTACTAAACTACGGACACAAGGTGTGGATGGATGCATGTGCACGAAAAGAGGAATTATAATAAGAGGAACGCAAATACCACACACTGGGAAAAAGTATACAAAAGTCCAAAACAGTCACGAGGGCGTGACGTACTCTGCCTTCATATTTGCACCACTGCACTAAACCACTAGAACCACAATGAGAGACGGAAGAAAAACACAAAATGAGAGAAAATCAAAGAAAAACAGCAACATTAGGACGCATTTGACATTGTACAGTATAGTTGTTGTTGTTGTTATAGTCGTTGTGGCTTGTGCAGCCCTTTGAGACACTCGGGATTTAGGGCTGTATAAGTAAACTTTGATTGATTGATTGATTGAGAGTTAGTGCAAGTTTGCTTGCATTTATACTGTATATTCTTTCAGTATTGTTACAATGCAGTAAAGTTCTTTTGTACTGAAATTATCTGGAGCCTGTGTAGTTTTTATTGTACCGCAATTATTTTTTTCGATGAGGAAAAACTCAAAATAGCAATTTAAAAGCATCAAGATAAGGTAGCACCTTAGGAAAAGTTTACAATGCACACACATGCCAAATGAAATCAATGTAATCAACATTCTAAAATATAGTATACATTTTTATCTTAATTGTATCTTATAACTGCTACCAATGGTTGTTTACTCGGTAAAAATGAGTATCGCCTAAAAAATAAAGAAAATAATCATGTATGAGTTATCACACAACTCTTATGCTTAAAGGCCGTTGCTATAGTTAGCATATAGTTATGCTGAAGTTGTACTTTTCTATCCTTGCAAACGCACAAATTCTAATCTTGCTTTGCGAGTTGTCTCGTGTCAGCAGTTTGTTTCCAGACCCTGCCTGCATATAGCCAAGTACGGACATCGAGTACCTCAACGCAGACAAAACAGAGACAGGGCGAAATCACGAGTGTCAGCACATTTCCATTCTGAATAATCATGTATTGTGTCTAACTGGGGCTGCTTGCATTACCCCTCCCTTCAGAAGCAGCCTCAGTGATGTTAACTAGGGACCTCCCGAATAAATAGAGGAGCACGTGGGCTGTGCCTTAGAGCGTAGGGTGAAACTGTAACTGAGTGTACAGCCCAATACGTCTCTCCTCATGAGCAAAATTTAACTCTGTCTCTGCCTGATTCCTTCTTCTTGTCTTGTGTAATAGATAGTTCGGTGTTTGAACCTGACACTTTTGGACAACCCTTTGAAAGGAATGGTTCTTCAAGATCCGGCTTCCTTCGAAGTGCCATAAATCTTATCTCTGGCCTTTGCTGGACCGCTGAGTTTAGAAGTTTTCTCTAAACCAAACAAATGCGGCCCGTTAAGATTTTCAATCCAGACCGCCGGACGTTCTACATTATATATATATATATATATATATATATATATATATATATATATATATATATATATATATATATATATATATATATATATATATATGTATTGCGCTCTACTACGGTATCGAGCACTATTTTTTGGATAACCTTATTAAGACATATATATATATATATATATATATATATATATATATATATATATATATATATATATATATACACCCAAAATCGCATATTTCACCCATTGAA